>NW_007248528.1:451100-454356 GCF_000164805.1 Carlito syrichta
CAGGCGGGTCTCGAACCCGCGGGCTCAGGCAATCCACTCACCTCAGCCTCCCAAAGGCATGGGATTACAGGCTGAGCCACCGAGCCTGGCTTAATTCTGGCTTTTTAATAAAGATATACAGAGCATTTTAGAAGTGAAGCAATTAATATGTGAGTTGGTTTTCATCATAATTGTACTAAACTAAGTTGATATGCTGTACTAGACTCAGGAAAAAGCACAATTCCTCTACTCATTTGTACTGAATGCACAACGCTGTACAAGAGATAGACCAAGTCAGCAAATATTTATGGAGCGCCTGCTCCCCTAGCCTCACAAACCCCCTGTAAGGTGGTAGGTTCGTTGACACGTTAATACTGAGTAACACTTGTGCACAACAAAGTCCAGGTCACATACTGCCTTCTCCAGTTACCACAGGCAGAAGTGACTTTACCCCGGAACACCTCACACTGTCTAGTACCACGTGTGTGGCACCAACATTTTCCTGCTTTGTATCAGTGATGGGGGAAGGGTCTGTCTCCTCTCTCCTTGTTAGAATAAGACCCTCTGATACCTTTCTTTGTTTCCTCGGTCAGAGCCCAGAACTGCCTCTTGCCTCCTATTTAAATACATATTTGGCGAAGTCATGAACTAACGAATTGATTTTTTAGGTAATCATTTAGAAAAATAGGTCAAGTAATTCAAAATAGCAAATGCTAATCACTTCATTAATCATCCCAGAAACTCGTGAGGTCAAGCTTCCCTGCTTTTTCCACCCTCCCAAACACACACTCCCAACAGGCTTCAGACCGCTCACACCAATAACAATTTCAAAATGCATATCAGGGCACAGTGACCACATGGGGATGATGGTTGCGCCCAACAACTGTCATGGCGTCACACCTTCCACGTGTTCAGCCAAGGCAACATTGTTCTTAGTATCACCCAACCTCTGCCTCTACCACTATCCCCACGCCTGCTGAGGGACCTGGGCTTAGTTCCTCGTCCTTTTCAGGTCTCAGCTTCTTCTTCTACAAATGGAAGATAACTTGAGAGGCTGTGGATAAAGAGCTTGGCCATGGTGAACGCATCACTAAGTGATGGCTCTTATTATTACTTTATATGTCCCCTGTGCATACCTTACTCAGAACCCAGATGAAGCTTTCATCTATGAAGTCCATAAGCAATACCCCACCCAACCCTTCCTGACGGCATGACAGGACTACAGACTAACAACCTTTAAAAAAAAAAACAGACACCGGAGAGTATTATCTCTAAATATGTTGGGTCCACTCGGGTATAGAAGTAAGGATTATCATCTGGAAGCATGGAATAGCAAGCTGTTTGGTGAGGGAAGGGAAAGGGAAGCTTTTATTAGCAGAAAGAGACTTACATAAACTGCTTTAACAGGGTTCTTTGGTTCCAGAGTTGCAAAGCCAAAGCTACTGTAGGCTAATGGGTGGAGATGCGGTTTCTGGATAAGTGTTGCTCTGAGAACATCTTAACTGAATTACTACAGTCCTAAAGTATGACAAGTTACTTGACACAATAATATCAATCATATAGATTCACTTGTTATGAAGGTTTATTATAAACATTAATTGCATGATGCATTTGCAAAACATTTTAAACTCCTTCTAGCAATAAAAAAAGAATGATTAGTGATACAACAGTGAAAACATGAGATCAATGTAGGCGCCCATCAGTGGATAGGATAAAAAAAAAAACATGGTCCATATACATGATGGAATACTACACAGTCATAAAAAAAGAACCAAATCATATTATTTGCAGCAACATAGATGCATCTGGAGACCACCATTCGAAGCAAATTATCACAGAAACAGAAAGCCAAATACTGCATGTTCTCACTTATACATGGGAGCTAAACATTGGGTACACGTGGGCATAAAAGTAAAAACAACAGACACTGCAGACTCTTGAAGTTAAGAAGGAAGGCGGGGATAAGGGTTGAAACTCTCCCATTGGGTACCATACCCACCACCTGGGTGACGGGCTCCATAGACACCTGAACCTCACTGTCACTCAATATACCTTTGCATGTACCCCTGAATCTAAAAAACAAATAAATAAGATTCCAAATTCCCCAACAAAAATAAATAAATAAATAAATAACATCTAGCAACAAACCTTACCAGATCAGGGATGTGTGGACGATACAAACGTGTTTTTAGAAAGTCCTTGGAAAGCCATTCCCATCTCAGCCATGTACGTCTGACTTCAGGCCTTCCCAGCCCTATTTTTGTCTGGATCTGACAACAGTGATTTCATCCCAACGTCTGCCACTTTCACAGGACAGAGGACCCCGCAATGTGGAGAAAACAGAAAGGGGTTGTTTTTGGAGGACTCGGGGAAGGACCTGGAGTAATCGCTTCCTGGAGGAAGAGCCGTAAGTGCCAAAGAAAGGGCAAGAATCAGCCAGACACATAGGAAGCAGAGAGGCTGCTCCCAGGAGCCCGAGCAACAACAGCCAAGGCCCTTTGTGTAGACCCAGAGTCCAACCTTGTGGCTTCCCTAGGCAGCACGGAGTAAACAGGAATTGCCTTGGTCCCCACATGAATGCTATCTTATAGTGAGTGTATATACATAATAAGATTTCTTTTTTAATATTTTTTTATTATAAAGTTTAGACAAATGAGAACAATATAAAATCAGTGGGAAATTTGACCTTGTTTTTGTAAAACCAATCTATCCATGTCTGGTTCAATAGACGTGGTTGCAATTCTTAGTGAGTTCTCAAGGTGCTCGTCAGAAAGGTTAGTTCAAATTTTTCTCTCGGTGTGCTTCATTGCTGAAAACAGTTGCTCACAGATGCATGAGCTGCCAGAGAGTGATGTCTTGGATAAGGCATGCTGATGAGCTTCAAAAATGGAACCACACGTGGGGTCGTGCTAAAAAACATATGGTGGGACTGCATGACTGGCTGTGACTAGCCGTCCTGGGCCATGTGACTAGCTGTCCTGCCTGCCTGTTTATGGGAATGTGTAGACATGTGGATACAAGGGAGGAAATTGACCAGAGAAAGACAGGAGCAGAAAGCATGGCAGTAGGGGATTAGCTGTGTCAGTATCATGAAGGTGCCCAAGCTTCAGGGCACTTCTGAGGGTATTAAAATGCAGATGGTCTTGCGAACGTCAAACCAGCCTTGCGTCCCACGGATGAAGCCTACTTGGTCATGGTGGATGATTTTTGAAATGTGTTGTTGAATCCGGTTTTCTAGGATCTTGTTGAGAATTTTAGCATCTATGTTCATCAAAGA
>NW_007248528.1:454624-490872 GCF_000164805.1 Carlito syrichta
AAGCCAAAAGAAACCATCAAGAAGAGCAGGGAGACAGCCCACAGACTGGGAAAAAGTATTTGCCAACTTCATGTCTGACAAAGGCCTAACATCTAGGAACTACAAGGAACTCAAATGTGCTGAAAAGAAAAAACAAACAACCCCATTACAAAGTGGACAAAAGATATGAACAGACACTTCTCGAAAGAAGACATATGAGCGGCAAACAGATACATGAAGAAATGTTCAACCTCACTAGTCATCAAGGAGATGCAAATTAAAACTACACTGAGATACCACCTAACTCCAGTCAGAATGCTCATTATCAATAACTCAGAAAATAACAGATGCTGGAGAGGGTGTGGTGAAAAGAGAACACTTCTACACTGTTGGTGGGAGTATAAACTAGTGCAGCCTCTGTGGAAGTCAGTGTGGCGATTCCTAAAAGCTCTAAAAATCGACCTTCCATATGACCCTGCAATCCCCCTACTGGGAATATACCCTGAAGAACACAAATCACTCTATAAAAAAATACCTGCACACGTATGTTTATCACAGCATTGTTCACACTAGCAAGATCATGGAACCAACCATGCTGTCCATCAAAAGAGGACTGGATTAAAAAAATATGGTACATCTACACAATGGAATATTATGCAGCCAAAAAAAAAAAGAACAAAATCATGAATTTCACAGCAACCCGGATGGAATTGGAATTTATAATACTGAGTGATCTCTCACAGAAACAAAGATCTGAGTATCACATGTTCTCACTCATAAGTGGACCTTGAACAACTACCGTAATACTATAAGAAAAGGTTTGACAGTGTTGGGAAACTATGGGGGAGGTAGGGAGGGGAAGGGAGGTGGGATTAACGGTAGTCGATACCTGTCTGGGGACGGGCGGCACACCTCATCAGCAAGGGTACCTGCACAATGCGTATTTGTATACCTAACCCTTAACTGTACCCCACAATTTTAAAATTAAAAAATATGTTTAAAAAAAAGAATAACAGAGAAAGCAAATAAAATAATCCTTATTTTAAAAAATAAAATAAATAAATGAATAAAATGCAGATGAAGAATGCGTTTAGAATGGAACCTTCACGGCTGCCAGGCAGAGATGGTCCAGGCGAGAACAGCAGGGCTGGAGGATCAGGCAGCTGCACTGAGCCAGGCAAGAGCTGGCAGAAGCTGCCTCAGCAGGCAGGGGCAGCAGGAGTAAAAGCAGAACTGAGAGGCATTTGTGGGGGAAATCTTGGGGTTTGGATCTGGGGGTAGAAGAGGAAGGTGTGGAGGTTGACACCCAGGGTTCTGGCTTTAGCAGCTGGGTGAGTTTTTTTTAACTGGAGGTGAACTCAAGAAGGGATTCAGCGGGAAAGTTCACGAGTTCTGTCCTGGACCTGGAGGCTCGAAGGGTCGTGGACACTTGAGTGGACCTAAGTGTCAGCCTACTGACAACACAAGCCCGGAGCTCGGAAATGAGGCCTGGGAGGAGAACTCTATGTGGCACGCTGCCGAGAGATGGCAACTAGACGGTGGAGCGAAGAAGGTGCCCAGGGAAGGCGCACAGGCAGGTGCAGGCCTGGGCCAGGGTTTGCAAGCATTCGTGACAAATGGGCCGGTTGCCCAATGAGCGGAGTAAATGCACACATGGGACATCAGCAAAGCAGGATCGGAAAGGAAGAGAAAAGATCTCGAACAAATTTTAGATTTTCAGATTCAAAAAAATGCAAGAAATGATTTTTCCCTCTTGGGGAAGCCCGGCATACATAAACCGTCATGATGTTCATTTTCCATTTAGAACTAAATTGAATTTTAATCTCTCCTGGCTGAAAAAGGGAAGATCCAAATCATGCTTCCCACTCTGAGGTCCCTGAAGGTCCTGATCCAATCCTGAGTGCAAACACTGCCCTAAGGCCAGACCTCCCCACGGGGTGGACTTGGGAAGGAGGTGAGCGTGAGGTCTCTGGTCAAAGCCCGTGGGTGCCAATAGCACTGCTGGAGACAGGAGGGTTAACATGATGCCCCCAGGTCCTCAGGATCCTGCAGGTGACACCGATGTGGTCAGCTCATTAATTCATGATATGTGGTCCCCATGCTAATATGTTAATATATTCTTCTTTCAATGTTTCAGTGTTTGCACTTGAAAGGCGATGCTTTGGAGTCCAAGCTCAAGTGTGAAAATCTCCTGGTCTACATTTCAGGCTCAGAGGTAGTTCTCTGAGCAGAGAGGCCCACTTCTTGGTCAGACAGGCTGTTTTCCAGCACCTTCCAAGTCGCGCTGCGTGGGTGGCCCGTTTCTCCACCCACCGGTGTGGACGAGGATAGAGTGGTCATTGGTTCTCAGCATTCTTTATATCCCAAGCCTGGATGACGTTCAGACTTCACCCACCACCAAGTCCCAGAACCACTTCTGGCTCCTTTTTCATGTTACAACACTTCTGCAAAGTCCGAGCAAGGGCCAATTTCAGTGTCACCTTGAGGTTTGCGCTCAAGAGAAAGGCCCTGCTGTTGAGGTCCTGACGGAGACCGGAGGCCACCGGGCCCCACAGCTGCCTGCCCCAAATGGTGTTCTGGGTAAATAAGGGAAATGAGCATCGGGCCCTGTAAACACTCTGTCCTCCATGGATGTAAATAATCTCAAGGTGCATTCAAGAAACCGAGTCGCTTCCCGTTCAGCACATTATTAATAGCTGTTGATTAGTTTCTGCCAGTTCTCATGTGCAGAGGAGGGAGGTGGCCAAGGGAATTCTGTTTACTTGCAGGGCGAGAGTTACTGCTTAACCAGGTCGTGCTCAGCATGTTTGATAAGAGCCCAGAAAGTAAGAAACGGGATATTTTCCTTGGAAGTTAGCAATTAACTTATGAAAGGCATGGAGACAGGCTGCTCTGATTCAACCAAGGTTCTAGAAGGCGACTTTCACCTGCCGCTCACCCCACTTGTGCGGTTTCCAGCAGAGACCAAGGAGAAGTCACAGAAGTGATTTCGGACGGGTTGCAGATGGATTCAAGTAAAAAGCAGTTCAGTTGTTGGAATGAAAGCTGTGTGCAAAAGCACGGAGCAAACACCACGAGCCTCTCGCCGTGCCCAGCCGCCCGAGAGGCTGCCCTCTTGCTCTGCAGTCAATGCGGTGTTCGTGCCACTGACAGAGACCCCTTGCTTGACCAGAGTCTGGACAGGCTCCTGCACCCTTCCCGACACGGCCCCTCTGCGCACGTCTTTGCAGTGTCCAGTGTTGGCCGGAGCCTCGTCAAGTTCGCGGAGCCAAAACCCTCCATCCACGGCATCTGATCGGGCTCCTCATTCCCATGTCCCCCAAGCGGTGTCTGGCCGCCATGACCCATCTTCATCAGGAGTCTTGGTAGGTCGGTTTAGCCACAATCCCCCTCCCTCGACAGCTCCTCTCTGTCATTCCCCGTCCAGCAGCCCCCGCCCTGCCCCTCATCCAGCAATCTCCTCATGCCCGTGCTGTGTTCAGAGTTGAGCCCCGTCATGCCCTGAGGTCCCTCTTTCGGCTTTGCAGCATCCCTGAATAAAATCTGCTTTTACTGCTTGAACTACTGTCCAGCTCTGTTTTTCCCTTTGACACCCCCCAGTGCCACCATGGAGGTCTACAGAGAAGCTCACGGTAAACTGAGCCTCAACCCACTCAAGAGGAAGGTGGGAGGAGAAAGCCCGCTCTCTGGCGGTTTAAATCTTGATTTGTTCTTGAGAAACTGGAGAACCGATACCAGGAAACTCTTAAATTAGCCTCTTGGACGCACGACAGAACACTTCTGATACGTTCACTCTCTTTTTTTTTTTTTAAGATATAGGGTACAATCCAGGATTAGATATACAAGTGGTCATCATACAGGTAAAGTCTGGGCCTTCCTTTGGTCCCCACTTGGCCTGGTTCGAGATCAGGTCCCTTTATTGATGTCATGTGCCCCCCTCTCTCCCCTGGCAGTGTCCTGCTACTGTCAGTTCTTTTCTTACAGTATTAGGGTCAAGGTTCAGGGTCCACTTCTGAGTGAAAACACATGGTACCCAGTTCTTTGTTTCTGGGATAGATCACTGTATAATAGACTCTAAATCCATCCAAGTTGCTGTAAAGTCCTACACTGAGAATTGTAGGTACTATGATGTCAGGCGACACAAAACCCAAAAAAGCAACAGCAAGATTGACAGCTACAGCCACACGTCTCAAAGGTCTAAACGACCACTCCTTGCAAACATGTCCTGAGGAGATGCCAAGGATGCATGTTAGGAAACCAAGCCAACGGCCAGCTGGGCCAAGTGTGCTCCCTGACTCTCGCTGGCACCCAGCGGGCGTGCTTTGGGCCACGCGTTCTGGGCTCTATGAACAGCTCTTGGCAGGCACTAAGAAAGGGATTGGCAATAGTGGGAAACTGCCAGAGGAAGGGGGGACACACCTCATCAAGGGTACCTGCATCGTGAACATTTGTACACCTAACCCCGAATTGTACCCCACATCTTTAAAATAAATTTCTTTTAAAAAAAAAAGAGAGATACAAAGTAGATACCTTGAGAATCTCAATATTTTAGAGGCAGGAAAACAAAGAGACTGAAAATGGATGTTAAGTGAAGTAAAAGGCGATGAACTTGGCTTGGCTCTGTGTAATACCCCTGGCGTGTTTTTCTTCCCCGCTAGGTTCAGAATTGCTTGGTAAATTCCGCTGTGCTATCAGAGGGGGTTGTGAACACGTCAGATATCGCCCTCATCTTGTGATCTGTCTTCTTCACGTGGACTACCAGGCCTTAAAACATAATATACTCATCGAGAAAACAGCTGCATTCGCCGGCCATGCACCTTTCTGCTGCAGCGTTTGTGCTTCTTTGCTTAGCTAGGTGTGTTTCTTCATCTCCACATTTATAAAAAGAATGATTTTTTTTGTCTCTATTATTTGTCATGTTTTTATAAATGAAAAAATATACAGAAAGGATAAGTACTTTCTGATTGTTATACAGCTATATAAGTGTAGCCGTTGCGATTCAAACCAAGTACATTGCCTTTCACTTTTCTTAACATCCACTTTCAGTCTCCTTGTCTGCCTGCCTCTAAAATATTGGGATTCTCTAGGTATCTACTTTGTATTTTTCTTTATCTTTTAACTTTTTATTTTAAAGATATGGGGTACAATTCAGGGTTAGGTATACAAATGTTCATTATGCAGGTACCCTTGTGGATGAGGTGTGCCCTACCCTCTCCTGGCAGTTTCCCACCACTGCCAGGCCCTTTCTTATAATATTATCATAATTGTTCAAGGTCTGCTTATGAGTGAGAACATATGGTACTCAGTTCTTTGTTTCTGTAATAGATCATTCAGTATTATAGGCTCTAAGCCCATCCAAGTTGCTTTGAAGTTCATAATTTTGTCCTAAAAGAAGGAATTTTTTTTTTTTTGAGTTGGAGTCCCACTCTGTCACCCAGACTGGAGGGCAGTGGCCGCTCCCGGCCACCGCAGCCTCGACCTGCTGGGCTCCGGTGATCCTTCTGCCTCAGCCTTCTGAGTAGCCGGAACTTCAGGCTCGCTACCACGCCCGGCTGATTTTTTGATTTATTGTAGAGATGAGGTCTTGTTGCCCAGGCGGGTCTCGAACCCGCGAACTCAGGCAATCCACTCACCTCAGCCTCCCAAAGGTGCAGGATGACAGGCTGAGCCACCGAGCCCGGCTAAGAAGGACATTTTTAAAGGGAGTTTTACGACCATGATGTGAAGACTGGGAAGGCCTCTCACATCAACCTAGAATACTGTTTAGTGCTACACGTAAGTATGAGGGAAAACCCCAAACGAAGAGAACAGAGACGTCCATGGACAGCCCAGCTGTCATCTGAGGGCCCGGGCCCTTTCACTACTTAGCATCCCCACATCCTCATCCTCTCTCCCTGCCCCTCTCTCCTCCTCTTCCTCCTTCTCTCCCGTGTGACTTGAGGAGACACGGAGCTCTTTGAGGAGGATATGAAGAGGGCATCTGTGTGGCGTCCAACTTGGAAAATCAATCCACCAGCCTTCTAGATGAAGGACACACACTTGGACCCCCCAGCGTCAGCATTCCAAGTTCCCCTGGGTTCTTCACCCAGTGACACATCCATGCACCCAGGCTTGCTCTCACCCCTGCCTCGTCCAAGGCCCAAGCCTATCCAGCTGCATCTCCCCAGTCCCAGACAAGCCCCTACCACAGGTTTGAGTTGATTTCAGCTCTGAAGCCTGCCTTGCATTTTCCTACAATGTCTATCATGCCTGTCTCTTTTTTTCCTGAGTTCTAGAGTTTTATATTCACGTCTACCATCTTAGTCAACTGCCTGATCATCTGTGGATTCCTCAGTATAAACCAGTCCATAAATGCACATTCATTTATGGGGGAGGGGGTGGAATTATCTTTTGGAGGGCAGAACCGTTGTAATACAGGTGTTTCCCACTAGGTAAGCGTTCTAGGAACCCATTGACATCAGTGTACCAGCTAGCATTGTGAGAAGCTGTGTAGGGCTTCAGTACATTTTTTTGTGGCAAACAGGTGAACGATTCTGCAACCATGCCAACACACCTGCCCACACTGTGGTGAGTACTTAGCAGTTTTTAACCAAAAACAGCATGACCCCCATGCCCTGACTTCCCTTTTTGCCGGATCTTGCCCCAAGTAATTTTTTGTTTGTTTGTTTCCCCACATAAAAAAAATTCTTAAAGGGACACATTTTGCTAATGTGGAAGAGGTGGAAAAAAAATTAGAAGCACTAAAAGGCATTAACTTTGATGAGTTCTAAAACTGCTTTGAGCAGTGGAGAAAGCATCATCAAAAGGGAGTATTTTGAGAATGACTGAAGTTGAAACATGCAAAAATATATACACAATTTTTTTTTTTTTGAGTTGGAGTCTCACTCTGTCACCCAGACTGGAGTGCAGTGGCCGCTCCCGGCCACCGCAGCCTCGACCTGCTGGCCTCCGGCGATCCTTCCGCCTCAGCCTTCCAAGTAGCTGGAACTACAGGCACGTGCTACCATGCCCGGATAGGTTTTTTTTTTTATTTATTGTAGAGATGAGGTCTCGCCAAGTTGCACAGGTGGGTCTCGAACCCGCGGGCTCAGGCAATCCACTCAGCCTCCCAAGGCGCAGGATTACAGGCTGAGCCACCGAACCCGGCTGTACACAATTTTTTATAAATAAATTCTGGTTTGGGGGGGTTCCACCTCATATAACCACAACCTGGGCTTCCTAGACCAGCCCAGCCTCTGAAGTTTGTGTTCTCAGGATGGCCACGCAGGGTAGGCCTCAAGCACTGCACTTCCAATTCATCCCCTTTCAAGAAGTCCCAAGTCCTCCTCTGTGACCCCACAGTGTCTATCCTTCCGTGAGTTTTCCTGCTGAGGGCTCTGGGGCACACAGGCAGCCAGGGCTGAGAAAGGCTCTGCCCCTGTGAGGACACCTCCGATCTCCCGCTGTGTGTCCAATAGCTGTCCCTTGTGAGGTTGGTGGAGTCACTGCCCAGGGGCCGCCTTGGAGTCATACCCTGCTTCATGAGGGAAAGGCATCCCTCTGCCTGTCTTTGTCCTGCCTCTCTCTATCACAGAGCTCCTCTGTGAGTGTCCCAGTGACCTGCTGTCTAGAGAATTTAGCAAGGTGGCCCCTCCTGGGTTGACCCCTCCCACTGCCCCAGGACCTGGACAGGGTTCAAGCAGTGCACACTCTGGATAACGCATCCCACATGGGCCAGAAGCCAGACCCCTTTACGGAAGTATGCCAGCATTCCAGGTGTGTCCTAAGGACAGATGTGCCACGCGGCATCCCACACAGACCCTGTCCCATGGGATACTGGGGTGAGTGGCAGCCCAGTCCCCAGCTGCAATCCTGGCTACTCATAAACTGCAGCGCCCTGGCTGTCCTGCTCCACGGTGTACAAAAGCACTGGACCCTCCATGTTTTAATCTCTGTCCAGAACTACATTTTAAAGTATGTTCCTACTCTCTTTTTTCTTTCTTTCTTTTTTTTTTTTTTTTTGAATCAGGGTCTCACTCTGTCACCTAGGCTAGGTGCAATGGCACAATCATAGCTCACCTCCTGGGCTCAGGTGATCCTTCTGCCTCAGGCTCCCTAGTAGCTGGGACTACAGGCATGCGCCACCACATCCGGCTAGCTTTTTTTATTTTTTATTTTTTGTAGCAACGAAGGCTCTCTGTTTTCCAGGCTGGTCTCAAACTCTTGACCTCAAGTGATCCTCCTGCTTTGGACTCCCAAAGCTCTGGAATAACATGTGTGAGCCACTGTACCCAGACCCTAGTCTTTAAAGCAATGATTCTCTAATGGAAAAAGTTGGGGTTAAAAGGTCAGTGAAACTACTGAGAGGAAAGAGACAGCACCTTGAAAAGGAGAACCTGGGAACCTCTCGCCAGCCACTCTTCACCTCCAGGAGAGAGTGAGACCCTCAGAAGGAAGAGCAGCTCTCACCCCGCTGGCCTTCCTGGAGTTCTAGGCTGGAGCACTCGGGTCCTAGGAAAGCACTGGCGCCTCAGGGAAGTAGAGGGGCAAGGGTCTGACTCTGATTAGCTGCCACAAAGCACCAGGCACCACGTCCCCCCTTGGTTAATTCATCCTCTCACCTACACCGGGGGCTAGTCATTCTGAGTGCCTCCTACAGATGAGGATGTGGATGTCCGGAGAGGGCCAGTGTCCCAAGTCACACAGCAGATGGTGATGATGGTAGTGGCCAGATCACCCTGTCTCTGAACGCCATGCTCTTTTGATTAACTGATGCTTTTCTCAAGACCAAGATGCACAGAATGGCCCAGAGAGTGGGCGCCACCCAGGAAAGCTGCGGGCCGGTGAAGGCCATTGGGTGAGCGGTGCCTGCCACATGGCGGCCTCCGAGCTGTCCCAGAAAGGGAAGGCGTGCCTCTTGTTGGCTTTGTGTGGCGTGTACGCCCCTGCTGGCCTGAAAAGCCAAACCCCCGCCCCGGGAGTCCACCCTGCTCCACTTCAAGCCCCGGCACCGGGTCACGTTGCTGACTCTCCTCGGATCGAGTGACATGCGGCCTGGCCCTCGGGTCCTCTGCAGATTCATCCGATCTAGGAGGGAGCCTCTGTGAGTCACGGCGGTGGCATCTCCCCCGTGCCCAGCAAAGGGGAAGATCCAAGTTAATTTTAAAAACTCTCCTCTCTAATGGGATCTAAATGAAGATCTTGCTGCTCCTGGCCCTTCTCGTGCTGGCGAGGACGCGCGGGCCAGATACTTGGCCGCATCCTCACCCGGTGATTAGGATCTGACTCTTGCCTCTGGTTCCGTATCCAAAAGCCTAACTAAAGCATATTTAGATTTTTTACTAAGGAGTCGTTCCACCCCACAGTTGTTTGCTAGTCTCCCAGTTCTAATGCCTTCACCAAATGGAGTCATAAACAGTCGCCTGTATGACTAAGACAGAGGAAAATCTGAAGTTAGAGAGTGTGCGTGGTGATTCTTTTTTGTATTTTCAAGTATGTAATCCACGTAATTAAAGAGCATGTTAACAATTAGTAATTTTAAACAACGTCCCCTTCTGTTTAATATTTTAGCACATGTACTGAGTGTTTCACAACTAAATATTCAGACCTATGCCGGAAAAAATACACACACTTTTCGGGTCTATTTTACTTAAAAAAAAAAAAAAAATCACACTTGTTTCACTTAAGTTTGGATACTACAATTCTGGTTCTAAGGTGTTAGACAACGAAAAATATCACAACTCGCCATGACTATTTCTGAATGTGCAGTGAACTCGGTCCTCCACTTGCAAAGTCATTTCACGTTTCTTTTTCATCCTCCCTTTCCTACCCTGAGCCCTCGCTCTGTGGTTATACAATTGGGGCAACCTCACTCAGAGCAGACCGCTGCCAGCAACAGATACGACACTTCACAGACTCCTGTTTGCTCATGCTAGTCCAATTTCTAATCCCCACTCAACCAGAGAGAGATAGAGAGAGAGATAGCAGACTCTGAAGAAAGCTCTATTCACTTTATAGGCTTTCAATTAAACGATTACTCTTGCGACTTCTCAGTTTGCATTTGGCCATCTGGGAGAGTCTGACAAAACATGACTCTCAGACTGACACGTACAAAGCGTGTTTGCATTTTGCAAAGGGCTGGGAATCAAATCTCTGTTCACTGTAAGCCGAAGTCCACAAGGGCGCTGATTCAACGGTGTGGAAGTCAGTCCGTATATACCAGCCCGGACTTGAGGGAAGGAAGGAGGACGTTTTCTTCCTTCCTCTCCCTCCAGGATGTCACAACTCTGTTCAGTTTAAACGAGAAGCCGCCATGCCTGGGGAGGCCTGACAGCATTTGTGGTTAAAAACACAAATCCCAGGGCCAGGTCTCCTGGGTCAGATTCCTGACCGTACAACTAGCAAATTGTGTGACCTCATGCAAGGACTTTCCATAATTTTACCTCACTCTCCTAATCTGTAGAATGTGGATAGGATACCACACAGCTCTACCTCATAAGAAGCAATGAGGATTAAAACATGTGTAAGTTGTTGGTCTTCCTGATTGTGCAAAACCTGTTTCATCCACTTTATAAAGGACGTGGCAGATTCAAAAAGAGGCTATCTCCCAAAGGGCAAACAGAAGTCCCCAGTAGGATTAAGATCTGCCTTCAGAAGCTTCTTCTAAGAGAAGGTCAGTCTGTAAGGGAAGGAAGGATTCCCACGTAGCAAGACACTGTTCGTAATAGTAAGTGTTCTCCTCAGCCATGTCCATGAATGCCTACTTGAGACAACTTGAAAACTCAAAGATGTTCCAGGTCATTGATGTGAATTTTGAAGTATATATATCTATCTGTATAATTATATATCTATATAGATACAGAGAGATTTAGCTTAATTTTAATTACGTTCTTAAATTTGTGTGCCAATAATTGCAATATAGAAATTTTTTTCTTAAATATTTGACTATGCAACATGGCATTTTAAATATGTTGTAAAGACTCAGTTTTAGTAAAAAGTTTGCTATGAAAAAATTTTGTAAAATGTTAATATTTAAAAATATATGATACACAGAGAAAAAAAGGGAGGGGGAAACAACAAATGCCACCACTGGACATGAGCCATCTTTTGACTGTGCCTCTGGGTGTTCAGTAACTGGAACATTTGCCTAAAAACAGACAATAGTTCCAAAATCCTTTGCGTTAGTAAGCTAATCCAATATTCACACTGTAAATCATAAAGACAAAAGTCATTGATGGCAATGGCTGGGTTTTAAACTATGGAACCAGCCTGAGCAACATAATGAGAACCTGCCTGTATTTAAAAAAATGAAAAAATTTAGCCAGGCATATTGGCATGCACCTGTTGTCTCAACTATTCAGGAGGCTGAAGCAGGAGGATTACTTGAACCCAAGAGTTCAAGGCTGCAGTGAGCTGTGATCATACCACTGCACTCCAACTGAGGTGACAGAGTGAGACTCTGTCTCTATAAAAAGATTTTATTTTTAATTTTTAAACTATGGTAAAGAAGGAAAATTATCCATCACCTTGGAGCTTCCAAATCTGGGTTCAAAATCTGAGCTATTATTTTTTACCACTTCATTTTTTTACCAGACAGAGTTAAGAGCAAATAAGACCCTCTCAGTGTTCTGGCTTGTAAGAAACAAATTCCAGTTCATATTATAGCATCATTACATGCTAAGCAGTGATGGAGGGATCAGTAGCAATGTTCTCACCTTGAACCTTTAAATAAATAACAGAAATTCTATACCAGAGATGTCATTAGCATCTTACTTTTCCTACCTGCTTAACAAAAATGGAAATCTATCTTAAAGGGGCTATTCTTCACAATGGGCCTGGAAAAGGACTTTATTCTACAAAGAATAGCAAAGGTCTCAAAGAAAGCCTGGCTGTTCTAAGGACCATGCCATCACACAGGAGACAGAATACACTAATACTCAGAGACAACCAGAAAATATCATTAATTGCACATGAGGAAGAGCCCAGTGGGGAGCCTTCAGTGAATCTCAAGAAGGTGAGTTCTCTCTCTCTCTCTCTCTTTCTCTCTCTCTCTCTCTCTCTCTCTCTCTCTCTCTCTCTCTCCTCACTTCTCTGTGGTAGCCTTGGAGAGCCTAGAAAACCCACATGCAGCACATGGAGAAGACAGCACCATGAGCGAGAGTCAGCCCATGGAGAAGATAGCACGTAAGCGAGAGACAGCCCATGGAGAAGACAGCACCATGAGCGAAAGTCAGCAGACAAAACCAGCCACGGGATTCAGTAGGAACTTCCAAGAATAGAACTCTTGGATGACACGACTTGAAATGACTTAAGGAAAAAAAAAAATCACCATTGTAAGAAACAAATAAATAACTTATCTCAAACTAGGTGAAGTGAGGACCAAAGTGAGGCCCAATCTTTATCTGAACAATGACCGTTTGTATACCTAACCCTGAATTGTACCCCACATCTTTAAAATTAAAATAAATCTATAAATTTTTAAAAAGAAACAAATAAAATGCTATAAAAAAGGAATAGGCTGACTTACATGCAGAGAGTTTATAATAAGAAGTACAGTCCATGAAATTAAAACACCTTAGTGGATGTGTTGAGCAATGAGATAAAACAGAAGAAAGAATTATTAAACTGAAGACAGACCTGGGATAGTACACGGAAAGCAGCACAGAAAGAGAAGGTGATGAAGATACGCAGTAGATGCACTGAACACGTCCAGCAAATATGCAACAGGGATTCCAGAAGGAGTCAGCAGAGGCTGGCATTCAAAGAGACGAGGTCTGGAAGTTAGGTACCAAGGACAAGCAGCACCTAAGACATCTCAAACCCCCAATAAGTGGTAACAACTTTGTGTTTGGTTCTTATGTTTATGTAACTCTAAAGATCAAACACCATTCACCAAAAGAGCTCTATGATCATCTTCCACAGTGTGGTATGTTCGTGGCATATCATACACTGAACGAATTTTAAAGGCAACCAAATCCTACAACCTGAATTATAAACCTGAGTTTTGATCCCAGCTCTGTCACTTATTACCCACTATAGACTCTAAGTTCCAGCATCTCCCACCATAAAATGGGAATAAAAACAATCTCTAAAAAGGGTTGTCATGAAAACAGGAAGAGAAAAATGCACAGAGAACATGTAAACAGAGTCATTAAAAGAATGGGTATTCAAATGAAAGTTATCCTTATTTCACTTTATTCATTTTCACTTCAGGTAAGGAAACAGAAGCCCAGAGATGTTAAACAGCTTCCAAGAATCACACAGAAGATTTGCAGGAACCCAAGATTAAATCCCAGCTCACCCCATGCACACACCTCTGCTTTTTCTGCCATTTTTCACTGTCCCCCACAGGGACGAGGGAGCTTGAGGCTGCCTTTGGGGTCCCCATGGAGGCTTAGGAACCAGGACCTAAGGTGTTTCATCTCCCAGCTTGAGGTGACTTAATGTGTTGTGTGAAGCACAGCAAGCCTTCATCCAATATACAAACAAATAGACCAGCTGCAGTGGCTCACACCTGTTATCTCAGCACTTTGGGAGGCCAAAGTGAGAGGATTCTCTTGAGGCCATGAGTTCAAGACAAGCCTGGGCAACATAGCAAGGCCCCACCTCTACAAAAAAAAAAAAATTAGCTAAATATGGTGGTGCATACCTGTAGTCCCAGCTGCTCAGGAGGCTGGAGTGGGAAGATATATTCAGTCCAGAAGTCTGAAGTGAGTTATGATTGTGCCACTGCACTCCAGCCTGGGTGACAGAGAGAGACTCTGGCTCTTAAAATTCTTTTTCATTAAAAAAAAGACATGAACAAATAAACACTGATGAAATTATAGGCTTGTGAAGAAGAGATTTCAAGCAGAGAAGTAAGGGAGCAGGTCCAACACCTCAAGGCAGGACCAATGGTAACTCTTTTTCTCTACAGGGGAGCAAGAGGGCAGGTGTGCAAGAGTGCAGGTGAGCAGGGATGTGGGTGAGCAGGGGTGCAGGTGTGCAGAGGTGTAGGTGTGCAGGGAAGCAGGTGTGAAGGGCATGGGTAGGCAGGGATGTGGGTGAGCAGGGGTGCCGGTGAGCAGGGTGGAGGTGTGTAGGGAGGCAGGGGTGCAGGGAGGCAGGTGTGCAGGGAGGTGGGTGAACAGGGGCACGGGCTTGCAGGGACATGGGTGTGCAGGTGAACAGAGGCACTCATCCCTGGCTCTGACCATCCCAGGGAACCAGGGCACCCAGGCCTTCCAGGGAGATGCCTCATCTCTAGAGAACACAGTGAACAGCCTCTGGAACGCATCCAGAAACATCTGTTAATGCAGTCTTAGAGATGTGCGTGCACACACAGAAAATGCATAACCATCTGTCTTTGGAGGTGGAGTCCATGGTTGCCCAGGAAATCTGCAAATGTGGTGTCCACCGTGCTACCAGAATTGAGCCTGCTAGTTACCCTGCAACTTTCAAGCTAGTCTCCTGTTTATTCATAGGTATTCACCAGGAAACTGGTGTCCTCGTGAGACTAATATTCTAAACATCATAAGAGAGAGATTATACTTTTAGTTTACATGTGTTCTGAATGGCAAAATTCTAAGTACTTCATGATGTACTTAAACCTCACTGCAAACCTTATGGATTGAGGTAACAACTGCCTCACTGTCTTGAACAGAATCAAGTGTTGTAGAAGGAAACAACTATTAATACCATATGCTAATGAGACTGCCACTACTGGCCAAGTTTGGCCAAACAGACTGCATGGGGCCCTTTTGCTGCACTGTGGCCTGGAAACCCCCTGCCAGCAGAAACTACTGAGCTAGAAAATAAATAAATAAAATAGAACTTTCACAAATTAGCCATCAGACAATACAGGGTGGTGATTCCTGAGAGAGATGAAACAAGGGAGGTGAGTTTCACAATGGTCCTACCTCACTGCTGGGAGGGGGTTTCCAGGCCATGGTGCAGCAAAAGGGCCCCATGCAGTCTCCCTGACATGAGTAAATGGAGATCAAGGCAGTCAGGGATTGCAGAGGGAATTAGGAGTGGAGAAGAATGAATGGAAGAGATCTCTGAACATGTACCCCACTAAGTACTGACAGGGTCACACATTGGGAGAAACTACCCAAGGCTGAGGAAAGAACCCCAGAGAAGCAGCAGAGGGGATCACCCCTGGTGCAGACACAGAAGCACAAGTAGTTCATCCATCCATCAGTCAGAGTGGGAAATCTCATAATTCATGGAGTATTGGGTATAGTGCTCAGCAGGGCACTGCCTCAGAAGTTAGAAAAATAAACCCTAAACTGAAGGCAGTACTGGGAACACCTAAAAAAAAAAAAAGAAGAAGAAAAAAACTTAAAAGCAAGTCTTAAAAACATCAAACCACTTCTACATATTCTGCCTACCAGAAAAAAACCTCAAGAATATTTCTAGGAATACAAATATATCAATCATCCAAGTAGATAAGTTTCCACAATGTCTAACATCTAATCAAAAATTACCAGACATGTTGCACACCCATCCCACGGCAGCAGTATTTACAATAGCCAAGAGGCAAAAGCAATGCTTGCGTCCATCAACAGACAGTGGAAAGACAAAACGTGCTGTACACATGCAATGGAATATTATTCAGTCTTTAAAAAGAAGGAAATCCTGGATGAACCTTGAGGACGTTATACTAAGTGAAATAAGCCAGTCACAGAAAGGTAAATACTATGTGATGCTACTAATATGAAATATATAAAGTAGTCATAGAAACAAAAAGTAGAACGAGCAGGAATGGAATAGGAAGTTTTTCAACAGGTATAGATTTTCAGTTTTGCAAGATGAAAAAGTCCTGGAGATCTGTTGCTCAACAATGTAATATACTTAACACTGGTAAACTGAAAAATTACCAGGCATGCAAAAACTCGTAATGAAGGGAAGAAACAACCAATAGCAACAAACTTAGAAGTGGAATTAGCAAAAATATCTGAACAGTCACTTATCTGTATTCTATTTTTTTATTTTCTTTTCTTCCTTTTTTTAAAATCTATTTTTATTTTAAAGATGTGGGGAAAGATTCAGAATTAAGTATACCAATAGTCATTATACAGGTAAATTTTGGGCCTCCCTTCACCTGATTTGAAACCAGGTACCATTGTTGATGTTGTGTTCTTCCCCCACTTCCCAGCAGTGTCCTGCTACTGCCACTTAACTGTACTCTAAATGTTCAAGAAGCTAGAAGAAATATTAAGCATATTAAATAGCAACATGGGAGATACTTAAAAATCCAAATCCAACTACTAGAGTTGAAAATATAACATGTAGATGAAAAACACATTGGATTGGATTAACAATACATTAGACACTGCAGAAAAAAGACTTGGAAGGCTGAGACGGAAGGATCGCCGGAGCCCAGCAGGTCAAGGCTGCGGTGGCCGGGAGCGGCCACTGCACTCCAGTCTGGGTGACAGAGTGAGACTCGAACTCAAAAAAAAAAAAAGATTAATGAATGGGGAGGTATAACACTATAAATTATCCAATCTGAAAGAAACAAAAAGAAAAAAAACGTAAAATATTTCAAGGAAACAGACTATGAGTCAACTTCAGGGCAACCTCAAAGGCTTAATATATGTTTATCTGACTCTCCAAAGGAGCAGAGAGAGGAAGAGGTACAAAAAAATTTCGAAGACATAACAGCCAAAGCCATAGTTTGATGAAAACTATAAAACACATATCTAAGATGCTCAACCCCAACCACAAAAAAAGAGAAAAACTAAACCAGAATCAATTGAGCAAACAAATTACACAGAACCAGTGACAATGAGAAAAACTTTTAAAACATCCCAACAACAACAAAAAACATTACATAGAGAGGAACAAAGATAAGATTTCTCATTGGAAACAATGAGTAGATTTCTCATTGGAAACAATGCAAACCAGAAGACAGTGGAGCAACATCTTCAGAGAAAAGAATTCTACCAACCTCAAATTTTACATCCAACAAAAATGAAGACAAATCAAGACATACAAAGGTGAAATAATTTATCACCAGTGGACTCAAACTACAAGAAATACCAAAGGTAGTTCTTCAAACAGAAAGAAAACGATACAAGGTAGAATTCTGGATCTGCACAAAGTAAAGAAAAATACCATTTGAATATAAAATAGAATTTATACATGAAGAATATAAAAACATGCATAAATAAATTATGTGGGCACAGTATTATAAATGCTAGAAGTGGTAGGGAAACAAATGTTCAGAAGGAAATGACTGATTTTAACCAGTAAGATGAGAGAAGATTTACCAAGGAGCTGATGCTTGAATGGAATCTTGAAGGAGGTAGAATTTCAACATATGGACATGAAGGAAAGGACAGTTTAAGCAAGTGGAACAGCATAGGATAGAAGTGCAGAGTGTTATTGGCAAAGTTAAGCAATCTTATATTGATGGATCATAAGATGACAGGCTGCACTGGAGACAGGAGGTTCCATGTGGGTTGACAGAACTAGAAACATAGTTTAGACCTTGACCACGAGAGCTTTGATGCTTCCTGAGAGAGCTCGGTCTTTCTGGGGGCAGAGAAGAACTGCTGAAATATTTTAAGCAGGGATATTTTATGTTTCAATTTGTGTTAGGAAGATAACTTTGGTCAAATATGAAGGCTGTGTCACAGAAGAGAGGAGGGACGGTCAAAAAGCAAATTAAGGCATTTATATAGCCATCACAGGAGCAGAAGCCCGAAGTAAAGAACAGAAAGACAGAAATGCATGTGAAAACATCTCAGAGGCAGAATCTAAGGACTTATTAATCAATGGAATGTGGTACATGCAGATCAGGGAATAACCAGGTTCGCCCTAAAGACGCTAGCCTGGGCGGTTGAAGCAGCAATGAGGGTAGCAAAGGAACAAGAGCAGATTTGGGGAGGAGAACATTGATTTGGTTTTGGAAATGTTGAGTTTAAGATAATGTCCAAATAGAGAGAATTCACAAGTTGTTGAGGTGCTGGACTAATTACCTGGGGAAAATGCCAGGGATAAAGAATGAAAGTTGGAATTTTTTGCATAAAACTGATGACTGGTTGCCTAAAAGTGTGTACAATGGCCCCAGCAGGAAGTCTGTGGCCATCTCACAGAAAAGGACATCAGGAATGCCCACATTCAAGGTCAGGGCTAGGACCCAGGAAGGAGGCAGAGGTCATCAGAGGTAGGAGGGGCCTGGAAAGTCATCATGTCCCATAAGCCAGGGGATGAAATAGAATCCCGGCTCAGAGCGTTGTGACCCTTCCCCCACCACATGTGCCAGGTAAGCACCCCTCCCTTCTAAGGACCAACTCAAGCACTGCCTTCTGTGATGCTATCCCTGACTCCCCCAGGTGAGTCCCTGGCTCTATTGGTCTCTGACTACACATTGTACACACCTTTCCTGCAGCACCTATTGGTATAAGTGTACATATGTGTCTTTCCCCACTAGCGTATGAGCTCCTAGACAACACAGGCTCTAAACTTACCCAACACATGGGAGGATTTCAATACGTACCTGTTGTGTGAATACATGCATCCAACAAATATTAAGCATGCACTACTGTATGTGCTAAGCACATAAACACATACACTACTGTATGTGCTAGACACTTTACAGGTCCCAGGGAGGCAGTGGGGAAGGAGACAGACCAGGACATTACTCTTGCAAAGTTTGTGTTCTAGCTTTAAGGGCAGGGACGGAAAACATAAAAAGCACCCAAATGAATTAGTGACAAAAGGAACTTCATATTATTCTGTGATAAGTGCTGTGAAGGAAGGACTCCACAGGCAAGCTGGGATAATAGGCTGGGTGCTAATCTAGGCTGTGTGGTCAAGGGAGAACTTGCTGAGAAAGTGACGTTTGAGCCACAGCGGGCGTGAAAAGAGGGCTACCATGCAGTGTTGGAATGGTTGCCTAGGCAAGGGAGCAGAATGCTCAAGAAATGGAAGAAGGTGAGTGTGGCTGAAGCATTTGGACAAGGGTACACACAAAGGAGACGAAGACAGGGCAGTAAGCAAGAGCCAGATTGTGGGATGTGACATACTCTTGCAGGCACTGATGGAAAAAGAGTTTGGGTTTTCCCCTAAGTGCCCTGGGAAGCTGCTAAGTGAGTTTAAGCATGAAAATGAGTTGATCTTAATTTGTTTTTAAAATATCATGTTGAATGCTATGTAGAGAATTGGATGGATGGATGGGTGGATGGATGAATGGATGGATGGATGGATAGGTGGATGGATGGATAGGTAGGTGGATGGATACGTGTATGGATGGACAGACAGACGGATGGATGGATGGATAGATGGATGGATGGATAGGTGGATGGGTGGATGGATGCATGAATGGATAGACAGACGTTGAGGAAATCTGAGGAGAATGTATTATGTAGAAATAAAAGTTTCCAAAAGGGTCTGATAGAAGAATGTTGGCAGTTGAGAGGAAGGGGTCTTTGGAGAGAAAGGGTCAACTTTAAAAGAGATTATGGCTAAAACAAAGTGACAGAAGGGACCACATCAAAATAATAGGAGAGGTGTTGGACTTAGAAAGAGACATAGAAAGGAGGATCTGGGAGAGGTGTCTCCAATGGCCAGCCTGTCCTTGAGGTGGGGACACAATGCTGGCATGACCACAGTTTGAGGCACATTGCACCATGAGACACAAACAGGAGTGATCTGAGAAACTCAGAGACTGGATGTTGAGGCTGCTGCTGAATGCAGTCATCAAGGCTGTGGGATTTTTTTCCCCTTGCACTGTTCAGCTGAAGCACAGGAGCAGAGAGAGCAGCTAGCCTCAAGGTTACCAGGGTCCAGCCTCAAGACCCAGCAGCAGAGCTAAGAACCTGCATTTACAGCCATCAACTTGGAAAACATCAACTGAGCTTCTCTTCTGTGCCTCACGGGGTCAGGTATTGGAGAAGCGACATCCAGTGAAGCATCCTCCCATGCCTAGAGAGAGAACCCATGCCTGGAGAGAGAACCCATGCCTGGAGAGAGGTGACAGGTGCCCTTGACGGGGACACCTACTGTGGTCAGCCATATGAGATTCCACGGAGCACAGAGGAGAGGCCCACTCCGCTCTGAGGGCTGGGAAGCTTTCCCTAGGAAATGACTTCTAAACCAAGAGGGTGGAGAGTGATTGGAGAACGACCAGGGAGGAGGCCGGAGAGGCCAACAGAGCCCAGGTTTCAAAGCACCTCCTGCCACGCTAATGAGTTTGGACTCGATGGACAGGGGCTGAGCGGATAAGGCCGGTTAGACTTGTGCTTGAAGCGATTCCCCCCCCCACTGGGTAAATACTCGAATGTTAAGATAAAGACAGTTGTAAATATAAAGCAGGGTGTGAACCAGGGCCTCTGAGCCCAGCCAGGTGTGCAAGATGGCAAGACCCTTATCTAGATGCCGGCTCTGCATATGCTCCTTGCCCCTGCTCCTGCACACTGGGAGCACCGGGTTTCTTCTTTTTTCGTCATTTA
Organism: Carlito syrichta; assembly: GCF_000164805.1. NCBI lineage: Eukaryota > Metazoa > Chordata > Mammalia > Primates > Tarsiidae > Carlito > Carlito syrichta. Next base: position 475,024 of record NW_007248528.1, read on the forward strand.
CAGGGACAACGAAGCCTACTTCGGTCTATGATATACATTGAGAAAACACTCTACAGCTTTGACCTGAGATCCGGCCCACCCTCTGAGTCACCACACGAGCATCACTCAGCTTTTTGTGACAAACACGCTTTCGTGAGCCCTGCCAGAGAGTCAGAATTCATAATGTGGAGTCTGGGAATCTGCATTTTTAACAAGTGTCTTCTCTTCATGTCCTAGGGTGGCTGCCACAGGTCAGTGCAACCCAAGTGACTGACACATGGAGACACATCATCTTGCTGTGTTCAAGCATTTACACGTCAGAGATCACGGCATGCGTGGGCCATGGTCCCCGAAGGCTCTGGGAGGGGATCCCTCTGTTATTCCTCGCCTTCTGGTGGCGGCCTTGGCTTTTGTCCCCTCGGTTCACAGACACATTCCTTCCACCCTGCCTGCCCCCTCCGCGCTCTCCCTGCGTGCGTCCAAATCTTCCTCTTCGTGTAAGGACACCCGTCACCGGGTCAGGGCCCCTTCTGATCCATGTTGAACTCATCCTGGTTACACTTGCAAAGACCCTGTTTCCAAATAAGTCCCATTCGTGGGGGCCAGAGCTGGAAGTTCCACACGTCTTTGGGGAGACACGTGAGTTTTGCAGCCCATGAAGTCTGGAACTTCGTTACTGCTCTAGGAACTTGGATGTGATCCCATTAACAGCCCCTGCAGGCACGAGTTCACATCCCACATGGTGCCCCAGCAAGCTGGGGCTCTGCCTACTTGGCCTGATGTGAGGGGAAGAGGGTGTGGGCAGGAGGAATGTCCTGGCACGTGCTCTGTGAGACACACACAAGGGCCGCAGATCCCAATGTCAGAGACACCTGCACAGCTCACAAAACACCCACAGAGACAGACACCAGGCTGTGATCGTAAGATGGGGGCCAGAAGTGGAGGTCTTTTTCACCGTGATGTGAGTCACCTAGACCACCATTCTTCCTGGATAGCGTTGCCTGCTCTGTAGATGAAAGTGGATCCCAGCCATGTGTGGTCATGATGACATTTCCAGAGAGGGGATGTTTTGCAGGTGCTGGGGTCAGCAACCTATTTCAAACCCTGTCTCTGTCATGGACTGAGTGATCTTAGGCAGGGTACACAAGCCTCAGTTTCCTTATCTGTAAAGTGGGCACAAAAACAGTCACTCCCTGGGAGGATTAAACGAGATGACACCGGGAGCATTCTTGTCATTTCCTCTATATTTAATACATGGAAGCCCTTCCACCTGTGGCCCTCACCACAATCGTTGCTGGCTTTGGGGCTCTGGTGTGGGGCATCGTCCCCCACACAGCTGCATCACTTGCAATCAGGTAAACTCAGAGCCAAAGCGTTCCTCGATAGCAATTCATCGAGTGAAAACAACCCTGAGGCCGTGCGTGTATATTGGGGAAGCCTTCTCCCTAAGACACCACACCAAGAGGCCACAGAAGAAGGGTCTGGCCTTGACATAAAAGTCTGTCTTACTCCCAGTAGCCAACTTAAAATTGTCACTTACTGAGAAGCTGCATGAAGTGGCCCGGGGAATGTCGCATGGGATATGATTTGCTCAGACATGTTTTTTAAATAACAATGTTGTCTTTTAAAAAGAGAAGGACTCCCCCAGAGACAGAAAATTGCCATCCTGATCTGGAGCCATCAGGCTGCCCAGGCATTGGGCTGCATGTTTTCTTGCTAGAAGTCACATGGGTCAGACAGGGGCATGAGATCCTCAGGGCGGGACGGTGGTGACCGCGGGCATGGGTCCTGCTGGTCGCCTGGGCACTGCTGCCCATTGACACCTGCGGCACTGTCCCTCACGGAAACTCAGGCTGACGCGCAGACACAGGGCCAAGGTCCCCCATCCTCTCAGCGGTCTGCATCACAGGGACCGGCCCCTGCTCAGAGCCACAGCCAAGGCCTGGCATCCCTACGGGTGGAGGCATCACCCACGTGACTCCTCCCTGCGCTCCCATGACCCACTTTCTGTGGGGCAAGATGAGAGCCTCGTTACACAACGCCCAGATGTCTGTTTCCCTTGGTGACGTTTGCTCAGATCATGCACCCTCACAGGAGCAAGGTTGTCCTGGAGGCCAGCTCTCTGCAGTCAGGGATCCAGCTCCAGGAAGGGCATGGCCAGTGCATGGGCCCCTGGCAGCGTCAGGGCATTGGGGAAACTGCCCTCTCTGTGACGCTGTGCTGGGCCCAGGCAGAGCAGGCCGGGATGCGTGCTCTCTGCCCCCGGGCTCGTTCCAGAGTACCCCACTTGCTCATCCACACGGTCAGCTGCCAGGTGCTCAGTCCCAGCATTGAAAGGGGGGCGTGGTACCACGGGCATTCCTGTGATGTCACCACCCCGGCACCACATGTGTGCAACTGGCATCCCCTGGGCAAGTCCCTGTCCCCACACTCGCTTCAGGCCAGGGATCCCTCAGGAGAGCACCTGGGACCAGGTGAGGATTTGCCCTGGTTCATGAAATATGCTAAGGTGACTCACCTGCTGGAGCGGGCACCACAGGCTTCAGCCACCTCTATTTACCATGTCTACAGAGCAAGCTGCCCCCACACCTACACGGCTGAGAGCAGGAGGCAGGAAGCTGGGACACCCACGCTCCAAACTCTCTCTGTTCATAGCCCCAAGCTCCAAATCTAACCCACGGGTCAGCACAACATTTGCCCGACTCCACTATAACGTGGGTGGGTGTCCCTCGTGCTCCACAGGGGGTCCCAGAACCAGAGGGGGAGGGGGGGAGGATGCTGAGCCTCGACTGCCGGGTCCTGGAGACAGGTGGAGCAGTGGGGTGGGGTGGGGAGGCTCACCTCCAGAGTGCAAACGCTCCCACCACGACGGATGCCAGACTTACCCAGCTTAGCCAGTAACCAACACGCGTTTTCCTGCCTGGGACACGGGACCTTCCGTGGAGCACCGGAGCAGCATGAGCGGGTCGTGTGTGCTGTCAGCACAAGGATGGCTTCTGGTGCCACCCTGGGAAGGGTGAGCAGGTTCCAGCACGGAGAGAGGGCGGGCGACCCGGCGGAGGCAGCCACGGAGATAAAGTTGGGATGGAGACCGGGGATGGGCAGGTCAGGGCAGCACTGGAGGAAGGGGGGCAGGGCTGAAGTCGGGGAGTGGGCCTGGCTGGAGACCCAGAAAGACACTCGGGGTACAGTCACAGGGGGAGCAAGTGCTTCCCCATGGAGCCATGTGCCTCCTCGTGGGTTGAGTGCCTCCCTGAGGGGCCGTGTGCGGAGCCTTGGAGTGCAGGGAGAGTCCAGGACACTGTGCGCTGAAAGCCAGCTGTGGCAAGGGAAATTGAGGCAGAAGAGAGGTGTCCATAGCGGGACAGTTGACGGGAGATGATGTGGCGTGGACCTGGGCTCCCAGACTGAGGCACACTTCCATCACGGTGGGCGGTTCCCGGCATATCAGGGTACAGAGACTTTGACACCAGGGGTTAAGCTGGGAGCGATTGGCATGCATCATGGTGGGAGCATTGAGGCTCTGAAAGTAAGCAGATCCTCCCCCTCGGGCCTCCCCACCTCACCACTCCAGCTGCCTCCCGGACACTGCGGTCGACCTCGGTGTCCTCACCCCTCTCCTCCTCTGAGCCTGGGACCCCCTGCGGAGAATGTGGGACACTCACCCACGTTATAGTGGAGTCGGGCCAGTGCCATGCTGGCCCTTGGGTTCGATTTGGAGCTTGGTGCTGTGAGCCGACAGGGTTTGGAGCGTGGGGTCCCAACCTCCTGCCCCCTCCTCTCGGCTGTGTAGATGTGGGGGAGCTCAGCCCTGTAGACATGGATGGTGAATAAGATGTGGTTGAAGCCTGAGTTCCAGCTACTCAGGAAGCTGAGGCAGGAGGTTCGCCTGAGCCCAAGTGCTTGAGGCCGGCTTGGTGACATAGCAAGATCTCATCTCTTAAGAAAGAAAACATGGCTGGGACATCACCGTCCAAGAGGAAACAGGCAGGACAGGAAGGAGCAGCTGGCGTGAGGGTCTGCACTGCCTTCCGGCACACAGCTGTATGCCTCAGACAAAGAATGACTCAGTTTTCCTGTGTATAAAATGGGGACACTGACATCTGCTCGTGGGGTGTGAGGATGAAGGGATGTAATGGTGGATCACCATGGCAGTGTGGGCTCCTCCCACATCTCCCCACCCATCATGCCTGGGACGATCCCGAGATCCTCACAGGAGAGGGCCAGGGTTCTCTGTGTTTCCTCCTTCCTTCCTCTTCACTAGAAACCTCAGGCATTGCTGTCCATGCATCTCCCATGACGTCCGATGGGCCTCTAACAAGCCTGATTCCTGTCAGTTGTCTGGGAAACCTCGGCACACAGATTTGGCTCATGGGTAAGAGCATCTCATTGCAGCTCTTCAGTAAATAGTGCTGGGAAAACTGGCTGACCACATGCAGAAGATTAAATCAGAACCCCTACCTGTCACCATACACAAAAATCAACTCTAAATGGATCAAAGACCTAAATGTAAAACCTGAAACTATAAGAACCTTAGAAAATGCAGGAGACACCTTATAGAAATTGGAACTGGCAACCAATTCCTGATCAAAACCCCAAGTGCCCAGGCCATAAGAGATAAGATAGACAAGTGGCACCTCATCAAACAGACAAGCTTCTGCAAAACCAAAGAAACCATTGAAAGAGCAGGGAGACAGCCCCCAGACTGGGAAAAAATATTTGCCAACTGTGTATCTGACAAAGGCCTAACATCCAGGATCTACAAGGAACTCAAGCGTGCCAAAAGGAAAAAAGCACAGCCCCATTAAAAAGTGAGCAAAAGACATGAATAGACACTTCACAAAAGAAGATATACAGGTAATCAACAGTACATGAAAAAGTGCTCGGCCTCACTAATCCTCAGAGAAATGCAAATCAAAACCACACTGAGATACCACCTAACTCCAGTCAGCATGGTCATCATCAATAACTCAAAAGACAACAGATGCTGGAGAGGGTGCATGGGAAAAGGAACACTTCCACACTGTTAGTGGGAATGTAAAGTACAATCTCTGTGGGAAACAGTGTGGCGATTCTTTTTTTTTTTGAGTTGGAGTCTCACTCTGTCACCCAGACTGGAGTGCAGTGGCCGCTCCTGGCCACCCCCGCCTCGACCTGCTGGGCTCCGGCGATCCTTCCGCCTCAGCCTTCCAAGTAGCCGGAATTACAGGCATGCGCTACCACGCCCGGCTGATTTTTTGATTTATTGTAGAGATGAGGTCTCGCTGCCCAGGCAGGTCTCGAACCCGCGGGCTCATCGGTTCTTAAAAGATCTAAAAATTGACCTTCCATATGACCCCACAATCCTCCTTCTGGGAAGATACCCAGATGAACTCAAATCACTCTATGAAAAAGATACCTAGGCAGCCCATTTGGATCCCCTCCCACTATGGAAGCTTTTCTGTCCTCTCAATAAATCCTTCTTTCTAAAAAAAAAAGAAAAAGATACTTGCACATGCATGTTTATTGTAGTATTCACAATAGCAAAAACATGGAACCAAGTGTGCTGCCCATCGAAAATGGACTGGATAAAAAAAAAATGTGGTACATATACATGATGGAATATTATGCAGCCATTTAAAAGGACAAAATTATGAACTTTGTAGCAACTTGGATGGGTTTAGAGTCTATCACATAGAGTGATCTGTCACAGAAACAAAGAACTGTGTATCACATGTTCTCACTCATAAGCAGACCCTGAACAATTATCATAACACTACAAGAAAGGGATTGGCAGTAGGGGAACACTGCCAGGGGAGGAAGTGGGGGGTCACACTTCATCAATAACGGTACCTGATCTCAAACCAGGTGATGTGGGGACCAAAGTGAGGCCCAAACTTTACCAGTACAATGACGATTTGTCTATCTACTCCTGAATTGTACACCACATCCTTAAAAAAAGAAAAAAAAGGACATCTCCCTGGCCAGAAATGTGCTTCTTTCGAAAGCTCCCAGGGGAGCGCTACTGGCCTGGGAGGGGGAATGCCCACAGCCTCAGGCTCCAGGTGCAGTGACCAGGAGGTGGCCGGTGTCTGAGGATCATAGAAAGGGATAATCCCTCTGTTTAGAGGGGTTTTTTTGGATCTTGAAACCAGGAGATCTTTGCAATAAACAATGTGTGCGCCTCCTCGCAGGGTAATGTAAACAGTCACAGGCTCCCATCATGCTATTTTTAAAAGGCTTTAAATAACCTTTTCAAGGCGAAACAACCCACTGAAGCAGACTTAATTCACGTTATGGAACAGAGCTGAAGCCAGACTCCTCACGGTCCGAGGGCCTCACGGGGCTGACAGAGCCATGCCGTGTCACCACCACCAGGCAGCCTGCTCTGCACATCAAGCCGGTAGGTTCCACGTGGCATGGCCAGAAGGCGGGTCCCCGTATGGCTCCTTCATTCCGGGAGGCCTGGGCAACCCTGACACAATTCCCAGCGTTCCGGCCCCTGCCCACTTCACAGACCAGAAAGAAACTTCTTCGCCCGAGCCCTGGCCTGAGAGCCTGCAGATGCAGCTGACATGTGCTCCCTGGTATGCTAGGGCTCCAGGCTCACAATGTTGACCTCCGTCCCTCCACGGGCCACGGACACAGCTCAGTCAGAGCACCACCGAGAGCCACTCGCTGCCTGGTCATTAAAATTCCGAGGCAGTGTGTTTGCTTCCAGAGGGAAGATGGAGCCATCAAGGTCACTCGGTGCAGCCAGGCGCGCCGGGCAGGACGCCTGGCCTCATGCTCACACCCCTGCAGCACCAGGGAGGGAAGTTCGGCTGGGCCGGGCCTCTAACAACTCTCAGGTTGGCCTCCAGACGTGAACAGCTGGGAGGCACAATGGAGTCTAGCAAGGAAGGCTGGGGCAGAAGGTCATCACTGGCAGAGGCTGCTGCTGCCGGTGAACACAGGAGCTGGGCCGGGCCTCTGGCCGTATGAGCACCTGTGTGCACGTGCCACCGACAGCCCCTCAGGAAGGGCCACGCAGGGAGGGGAGGGCACTGGCACGGACGAGGCGGATGCCATGAGAAACCCCCACCCACCCCGCCACACACTTCCCGTGGATGCGAGGGCTCCCTCCTGAGCTCTACTGCAGCCCAGAGGAGATGCCATCTGTCTTAGGAGTCACCTGGGCCCAGCCAGCCCTACCAGCTGTCCTCAGGAGATGGACACGGAGAGCCCACCAAGTCACACGTGCCTCCGGGGTGGCCACGGGTCTCAATACTGTATGCGCCATCTTGCTCTTTTCATGGCAAAATAATGAAACAGGCAGATGTTCCTGTTTGCTCTTTGGAAAATGTTTTTGTAAAGAAAACCATCAGGCTACGATCCTGCACTGGACTGTGCATCCCTACTCTGGGGTCGGAAGGGAGGATTCATCATGTGGCTTCAACTCCCTCCATTTTGAAAGGAAAAGTGAAAGAGCATCCTCCCCCCTCCCCCAAGAAAAGAGCCAGACCCTGGGAGAGGCCATGCTCGGGTCTCACATGGCACCAAGGGCTGCCTGTAGCCTCAAAAGGAGGCTGATGGGGCATGAACTGACTCCGGCTCCTCATGGGATGGCTGGCTCCAGGGTGGGTGCTCAGGGATGTGGCTGGGGCAAATCTAACACCCACCGTAAGTGACAGGGTCCCCAAGATGGTGGAACCGGCCATGGGAGATGAGGTCCCTGAGGGAGGTGGAATCCACCATGTGATGAGGTCTCCGAGGGAAGTGGAATCCACCATGTGGGTCGAGGTCCCTGAGGGGGGTGGAACCCACCAGGTGTGACAAAGTTCACAAGGATGACAGGGACCTTCTGCTTACCCTGACTCTGCAGCCTGGTTGGGGTGTGACTCACTCCAGGGAAGCTGCTTCACCTCTGTGGGTGTTAATTTCTTCATCTGTAAAAATAATGACACCTTCTCTGAGCATTTTGGAAGGCTTCACCCGGGGAACTCAGCTCATGAGAGATGTGGACCACAGGAAGGACGCCTCTCCATCCCTAGAGAGCAGAGGCTCTGGGAAGTGGGGCAGGGGCCTTGAATCCAAAGGCCCAACAACCAAGAGCCTCAATATCCCAGGCCAGGAGGTGATGGATGCCCCCGCTCACAGAGAAAGACAATTTGGTCTTTCCCCACCTTGTGTTCAGCCTGGGCCCTCAACAGGTTGGCAGGAGCCCACCCACACTGGGGAGGGCAGATCCTCTGTATTCAGGCTACTGGTGTCAACGCTGATCTCTTTCACCAGCAATCTGGGCACCCCGTAGCCCAGTCAAAACAGCACCTAAAATCTAGCACAACAATGACACTGCCCTCTTGGACCATGGAGTCCAGGCCTACACGGCAGAGAAGCCAAGTAGAAGGAGCCTGGGTCCCTGGCCCAGCAGTTGCCGCTCCAGCCCTGGGCCTGCTGGGCTTTACATGCTTACATCCCAAGTCTCAGCTACTGTCGGTCTCATGCTACTCGCAGCCCAGCCTCAGCCTCACTAACAGATCCCACTGGCTCACCTCTCCCCACCCCCAGCCACACCGCCTCCGTCACTCAGACTGAGCCACCTGTGGCGCCCCAGCAAGCACCTACACTCCTGCCCCTCTGTCTCGCCACGCTGCATCTGGACTGCCTCTTTCTCACTGAAATTCTCCCCCTCCCTCCAGGCCCGTCTCAGATCTCAGGCTGCACTTCTGGGAAACCTTTCTTCGTGCTTCTGATAGCACACGACACCTGCCTCTCCCCCTCATTCTCCCTCCTTCCCTCCCTCCTCTTTCCTTCTCCTTCTCCCTTCCTTTCTCTCTTCCTCTTTCTCTAGCTCCCCCCCCTTCCTCACCCGCAGTCCCAGCCACACTTGTCCAGCCCTCCCTTACTTTCCCTTGTATGTGTTTACCCTGACACACACTCTGGCACACACAGCCAGCATCACACGCCAGCATCACCAGCCCTGTCGTGTCAAGCAGAGTGGGCCCGTGACACCATTTGATTCACTGAATCGGGGGGAGCGTCCTAAGAGGGCGAACCCCACAGGTCTCCGATAGCTGGGGGCAGGTGGGTGTGGTGGGCAGGCGTCCTGTGCCACCGTGAACTGGAGCTGGCATTAACACACACCCCAGCAGAGCCACTGCCAAACCCCTCCTGAGATTCGTGTCACCCTGGACCCAGGAGGCAGCACAGCCTCGAGTCACACCCTCCCTCTGCCCAGTTCCATCCTGCTGCCCCTGGAAAGGATAGCTCTGGTGTTCACCACCGGGCCCATGGTCACTGTGACTTCCCCGGTGGCCAAGCACACTGCCCAGCTTCTGAGGTGGGCAGCCCTCTGCTGCACCCCAAGAGACACTGGCCCTTCCAGATTGTCCTTTTGGAAACGGCTCTGATGACAGCAAGACCAGCTCGGCTTGGCAGAGGGTCCGGGTTAGGATGACGTGACATATGGCCCTGGAGGTGAGCCATGCCATCAGATCACCCGGGGGCAGTTGCAGTGCCTTGAGCTGCCTGCCTGGGAACCCCGTTACCTCTTCTCAGCAGAGATTTTGACAGAAGATGACAGTTGAATATGAAGAGCAAAGGGGCTGGGAAGGAAGACAGAAGTGTCCTCTCCGGGCCCAGACCACACTGGGGCTGAGTCTCCCAGGGAGACACATGATGTGACCGTGTCTCTCTCCAGTGACATATGTTCTCTCCAACCCGTGGCTCCCACAGGCTGGGCGGGAGGCTTGCACCATCTCTGAAGACAGAGCATCTTGCTCCCACCTCTGTGCCCCTAACCGCATGGCCTTGGACTTCCTGAGCCCAGGTTAGTGCTGAGGTGACCAAGGAGACGGTGTCCGAGTCCTAGGCCGGCTGCTGGGTAGAGGAAAGGGCAGTGAATGGTGGGGACAGAGATGGTGCCTTCAGTAAGGCACTGAAGGCCCTGACTGCAGCGCTCGCGCTCTCTCTCTCTCTCTCTCTCTCTCTCTCTCTCTCTCTCTCTCTCTCTCTCTCTCTCTCTTCTCAAAGCCCCTGCTCCAGGCCATTGATCCCGCTGTCACTCAGACGACTCATCCAGGCATGTTCAAAGGGATTAATTCAGACCAAGACCTTGGCTTAGACCTTGGATTTGTTGTTTTCTAGCCAGTCCTTTGCTTTTATGATTGTTTTTATATTTCTTTTTATGTGTTCCTTTTGACTTATTCTTTATTTTTATTACCTTATCATGTCATCATTTTTTTTTTCTTTTTTTCTTTTTTTTCAGTGGGTACAAGCAGTGACTGCCTAAAGTGTCTGGCACATGAGGTGGAGCCTCTCAGATACATTAGATGGAGGTCAGCAGACTTTTCTGTAAAGGACCACATGCAGCATCTTTGGCGACTACTCCGTCATTGCTATGCAAATACAGCGGTAGACAAGCCACAAGCAAGTGAGCATGCCTGTGCACCAATAAAACTTTATTCATAAGCACAGGCAGCAAGCCAGGTGGGCCTGCAGGCTGTCATTTGCCCACCCCAGCCTTCAATCCAGAACCAAACCAGACAGGAAGAACCCAAGGAAAACAGCTCCAGAAAGAGTCAAGCGGGAGAATGCACACGATGCCCTTCCAGCCAGGTCCCCATTCCGAACCCCAAGTTTCTGGTTCCCACTGGAACCACGGGGCCTCTGTGCTCTCCACCAGGTCTCTTAGTGACTGCATGTCTTGGTCTTCAATAAGCCCCACTTTCCCACCCCTTGTAGCCCTCCGTTCTTGACCGTAGCCCATGCAGAACCTCTCTCCCACAGTCCCGTTCAGCAGATCGCTCGACTTTTGACCCTCTTGGCAGAGACATTCGTGTGTGGGTGACCCGCCAACCCAGCCACCCTGTCTCCATGGGATTGCCATCCTCAGGCCTACTGGTCAGACCATAGTGGACGTCCCTCACACTCATCTTAGCAACGTTGACCCTGCACATGCCTGAGTCCTCACCTCCACCCAACACCGGACCCTGGACAAAGTCCTAACAGGAGCATGAAGTATCCACAGTGCGTCCGTGGCCTCACGGAGGGCACGAGGAAGTGGAGGGGACACGGGAGCAGGGTCTTGCTGGGCAAAGAAGAAAGAAAAGGCGCATTTTTGGTAGAGGAAAACAACGATCAAGGAGAAAGCTGACATGGCCGGATTTTAACTTCAGGAAGGTGAGGGACTTCCATCTGGCAGGAGAGAGAAGAGTAGCCCCCAGGCAAGAAGACAAAATAGCTGGATGTTTTGAGAGCCCGGCAAGTAAGAATGGAGGGCCCTGTGATGCCGTGGCAGTGGGCTCGGGAGTCTTTCGCACAGTGACAGTCTCTACCATGGTAGTCAAAGAACCAAGTGATTCACTCAGTGGGGCCACAGGAGAGAGGGTCGGAGCGGATTGGGTCAAGAATGGTGGGCCATAGCAGGTAGTATCCGGGTTAGAATTGAACAAGGAGTTGGCCCAGAAGGCTCTCACTGGCTTGCTTCCCATCTGAGAACGGCATTCAAGAGATTCTTGCAACCTGGCATCATTCACCAATTCCAAAGTGTCATTTTCCCATTTTAATACCGCTGAACGTAGAGGGAGTCTTGCATTCATGTGTGTGTTGGTTTAACTGGAAAGAGAGTTGACTTCCTGGTGACAGTGGTGCATTAAACAGGGTTGGATCTTCCAATCAGCGGCATCTTGGATTTCGTGAGGCGTGTGACCAAAACACAATACAAAATCAAAAGATTCCCATCAGGTCTGAGGAAGCCGAAACCGCTGGCGTGTATTGTTTGCTAATCATATGTTTAAATCTTGTCGTTTAAGAAAGCTTTCAGAGACTATGAAATACTTCTTTGAAAAAGAACTAATCAGACTCACTTGTGTGCTCAGGACACGGCATTTCCTGGCGAGACCCCGGAGGGCGGGGTCATTACCTTGGTGGTGCCGCAGCATATAAGAACACACAAAAATTCAAGAATAAAATTTGAGGGGGCATCTGCAAAAAACTGAGAATGGAGGTCTTGAAGAGAAAAGGTGAGAAGTGCAACAGAAAATATGAGAGTGAAGACACAGTCGCAAGAGTTATTGTGGGAGTTTCGTTCAAGAATTTAGCAAGCAGGTGAATTCAGTAAACAAAACAGCTATTTTTAAAACAGCTTGTGACTCATTACTAGCCTAATCTATGATTTGAGTCCATTCAAATAGGTCTTTTGTTGTTGTTCAAACTGGACTGTGCAAGTATTTAATAAACAGAGCGTCATGTGAACACGTTAATTGCCCAAGTCCGGAAGAAGGCTAGAAGTCCTAAAAAGCCCCAAGGATAAGAAACTAAAATCTCTCCAAAAAAGAATTCTGTTTTCCTGTTTCCTGGTCACACGTCTAGATGAAGGTGACCACCTCCCAACTGGAACCCCTGACTCTGGTCTTACCTGATCCAACCAACGCTTCAGAATTCTTCTACCAAGCTGATTCTTCTAGAATCCTGTGCTCGCGCTGCCGCTGTCCTCCACAGCTCCTAATGACTCCCTAGTGCCTCACAGATATTGTCCAAACCAGTCTGCCTAACTTGTAAGGCTTCTGATCTGGCCTACACAGCTAGCTCGAATTCTCACTCTTCCTCTCCTTATAACATCTACTACCAGATGCTCATCTCAGTCCATCCTCTGGGTCTTTTCCAAGACGTCTTTCTCCCATACTGAAATACCACCTCTAAAACTCCTACCCGTCAAGGTCCGCTCCTTCAGAGAACCTTCCCCACTGACGCCAACAGACCTGCCGAGATACCCACCACACTCAGAGCTCCCCTGTGACAGAAACTTTCATGAGCCCTGTCCTAGGGACACAGCTTTCCCAAGGGGTGCCTTCTGCATAGGTGACTCTGTTCCATCTGACTGAGGTCCTTTGGCCAACTGGACAAAGGCAGGCTCCCAACCTAGGCTGAGAGTCAACAGGCTGGCCGGGATCTGGCGAGTTTGCAGGTACAGAAGCCCTGCTTAAATAAGGACAGGGAAGTCTGGCCAGTCCATAGGATCCCCACTCTTGAAATCTTTGCAGAAGACGCAGAGTGGCGGTCCTTACAAGAGCAGGTGGGAAACACCAGCCAGTAGTCGGGTTACATTCGAGTGAAGCCTTAGAGGAGAGAGTCGGACTTCCTGCTGCTGCCTGGCCTCAAGTTTGTCCCATGACAAGAGTTCCCTTGTATCCGGGACAGTGTCCTAAGTCCGGTTTCCATGGGGCCAAGTCTCACCTAGCTTTTGTGTTCTCTAAAACCCACCTGTAGGGCTTTCTCCAGGTTCTTGTGAGGTCTGATGACTGCCTGGGGATTTTGTTCCCTGTGGATGTCCCTGCGGTACCTAAGGAAACCTGAATAAGTGTTTACTTCATAAAAAAAGGAAGCCCACACATACTGATCATCACCCAGTCTCTGCTCCCTGAACATCTGCAGCACACCCAGCCTCAGACACATAGCGTGGCACTTGTCCACAAGGTCCTCCAGCGTCACTCATTTTGCACATGCTTTAAGTTTGCTTCCCAACAGCTCATACACTTCCTTAGGGCAGGGTTCATGGCTCATGCTTCTTTTTTCATTTCTCATAGCTGATGACCTTGAATAAGCATCAGTATTCTCATTTGCAAAATTGGAAGGCTAATATCACCTGCTTTACAGATTAATTAAGGAGAATAAATGAGAACATGTCTGAAAAGTACTTGGCATAGTGCCTGGCACACAGTAGGTGCTCAATAAGTGCCAGTGGTGTTGGTGGTGGTGGTGGTGGTGGTGGTAGTGGTAGTGGTGGTAGTTGTGATAATGGCAGTAATAGTGGTGGCTGCGGTGATAATAGTGGTGATGATGATGGGGATGGCGGTAGTTGTGACAGTGATGGTGGTGATGGTGATAGTGGTGAGGGTGGTACTGATAACGATGGTAATGGTGGTGGTGGCAGTGGTGGTGATGGGAATCATGGTGATCGTGATGATCTTGGTGGTGGTGGTGATGACAACCGTTATGATGATGGTGGTGGTGGCGGTGGTGATGGTGAAGGTGGTTGTGATGATGCTGATGATGGTAGCAACAGGGGTGGATGGCAATGGCAGTGACTTAGGTGGCAGTGATGATGAGGGGAGTGATGATTATGGCGGTGGTGATGGTGACAGTGGTGGTAGTGATGGTGATGATGGTGGCAGCTATAACGATGGTGGTGATTATGAAGGTGGCAGTGATGGGGATGGTGGTGATGATGGTGACGTAGTGGCGATGGTGGTGGTGGTGGTGATGGGGGTGGTGGTGACAATGGTGACGGTGGCCATGGTGGTGGTGGTGGTGATGGGGACAGCAGTGGCGGTGGGGATGGTGGTGGTGGTGATGGTGGTGGTGATGACACTAGTGAGGGTGATGGTGACGGTGGTGGTGATGGTGGTGGTGACAGTGGTATTGATGATGATGGTGGTAGTGATAATGATGGTGGTGGTGATGATGGTGGTGGTGGTGCTGGTGGTGGTGATGGGGACAGTAGTGGCGGTGGGGATGGTGGTGGTGGTGATGGTGGTGGTGATGACACTAGTGAGGGTGATGGTGACGGTGGTGGTGGTGGTGGTGGTATGGTGGTGATGATGACAGTGGTGGTGGTGATGGCGATAGTGATGATAACAGCGGTGGTGGTGGTGGTGGTAGTGATGACCACGGTAGTGATTCTGTGAGTACATGCATCACACAGTTCTGGACACCTCATCAGTAATTTAGGAACATGTATTGACATGCTTTGACACGTGAGTTGTCTGGCAAACCACACACATGTAAGTCATAAAGGAGGATAAGAGACAGAGATCAGCAGAAGTGAAAACCAAATGTGTGAATCCCCCATTTGGCTATCCAGGTCTGTGCAGGATACACCATCTCATCCACACCTCACAGGCCGGCAGTCATTCTGATTTGAAGATGAGAAAATTTAGGATGAAATGAATTGAATGACTTGCTCGACTTCACAAAATGAGGAAGACACCTCGGCTGGGGATCTGCACAACCCCCACGAGGGCCCTTCTTCCAGCCAACGCTGCTGCTGCACAAACGCTGCTGCTGCACAAACGCCCGTGAGGATGAGTGCACGGAGGGGGAACCCAGCACGGCAGTGGTGCCAAAGCACATGCTGGATTCTTTCTCAGAAGAGGCCACTTTCCTGCCCCTCCGCTATATCTTTGGATCCTACTCTCCCCCATCAAACTGCATTTTCTGTAGACACCTGATCACGGTTTCCAGAAGAATTAGGAGCAATAAAGCCTGAGTTGTTCCATTTCACCTTGAAGTACAAAGAGCAAACCAGCCAGGTGCGGTGGCTCTTGCCTGTAATCCCAGAACTTTGGGAGGTGGAGGCAAGAGGATTGCCTGAGCTCAGGAGTTCAAAAGCAGCCTGGGCAACTTGGAGAGACCTCATCTCTAAAATAAAGTAAAATAAATAAATAAATAAAAGGAGTATTACAGTGAAGTGCATATAAAGAAGCCTACACACTTTTTAAAAAGAAAAGGAAAAAGAAAGAGGAGCAAACACAATGGGGAGGTGTCAAAAAGCAGCGCGGGGCTGAGCTGAGCGTGGGCAGCCAGACATTGTGCTGACACCAGGCGAGGCTGCCTTCGAAAGCCCGGCGGATATTAGCTGCTTCTGTTCCTTGGAATTTGAATGTCTAAAAGAGCTGGTCCATCTTGCCGGTCTTGCATCCTGACTCCAGTGCGGGGGCCTCCTGAGCTACCTTCTAGGCGATGGAGTTGAGTGAGGAGGGGAGGGTCTCCCACACCCCACAGCTGAGCCTCCACTCTCCACTTCAGGCCCTTTGTGGTCCTCTGAGGCTCCGCGTTTTCCCAGGATGAGGACATGGGGCCCAGACAGGACCCGCCGGGATTCTTCGTGGCAGCGGCGGCTGTGGCCTC
>NW_007248528.1:491017-542415 GCF_000164805.1 Carlito syrichta
GGCCTCCTGCCCCGCCCCTCCCCTCACCAAGAGCCAAGGCCTCGTGGCCACCCTGGCTAAGATTCGGACCCAGCTGCGCCCCCCGAGCTGAGGGGCATCTGGACCCTTCCCTCGGAGCCTTGGTCTCCTCAGTCTGCTTGAGTATTCAGTGAGTACTACGAGTATTAAGTGGGAGGTTCCCACATCACATTTAGGACACAGCCTAGCAGGCCATCAGCAATCACTGCCACGACGGCTCACTGCCACACGATCAACTCTGTGGGTCTCTGTCCTAGGTTTTTCCTTCCTGTTGTGCTCACCGTCGGTTCCCAACCTCCAACTGAAAGCTAGTGAAGCCCAAACAGAAGTACCAACACTAGGCCATGCATGGGATGTCCACGGAGGCCATGGTGAGGCTGGCCAGGTGGTGGGAAGAGACTGAGCTACAGCCGAGGCTGAGATGGCAGCAGAGGCTAATGTCGCACTGGGCTCCGTTCCCAACAGTTTCATCAGTGGAGAGCAGAGGCGAGAGGCCCTTTCTAGCCCTTCTCAAGCCCCACCTGGAAAACGGCACGAAATTCCGGGCACTTCAATGCCATAAAGACGAGGAGGGCTGACAGGAGTTCAGAGAAGAGTCATAAAAGTGACGAGGAGGCTGGGAGACGTGATTTACTAGCAAAGATTAAAATAACTAGCTATGCGCAGCACGCCTGGGTGGTGATGCGGAGGAGCGGCCGGGAAAGCTCACAGCCTATAAATAACGGGCGCGTAAACACCCGGGAAGAGCCACAGGATGCACGGAGGCCAGCCTCGCCAGGGAAGCCGAGGGAGGACAATTCATGAAGGACACTGGGAAAGTTGTGTCATTGGGTTCTGGTTGGTTTTGTTGTTGTTATTGCTGTTATCTTGTTTGTTTTTTCAGCCAGTGAGAGAGACAGAAATTAAAGATACCGAGGAGTTTGGATCCAACTCAGCAGGAGGAAATCCTGCTTTTCTAAGTCACAGGGGTTCCCAGTGGCAGCCACCCCAGCTAATGGAGTGCTCGGTAGCCCCCAGATCCTCCCAGACAGTAGACCCAGGAAGATCACCTGCCTGGCTGGCCGCTGACCCCTCAAACCTTAGCGGGGCTGGGCCCTCAGCCATCATTCCATCAATGTAGGCCAAGAGAAAAACAGAATGAATGACTGCCTTTCAAAGAAACAGAATGAAATAATTGATTACTAAACATGGTATGCCAGGCCATTGCGGCCATTGCCTTGCTAAGCTATGGTGTGGCCATGTGCTCTTTGAGCTATGGCTGGGCCATATTTCCCGGCTTTGGTCCCCTCCCCTACCTTGGGGAGGCGAATCTCCTCTTTCTCTCTCTCTCTCTCTCTAATTTACTTCCTAAATAAACTATATTTTTTAATCTAAAAATAAATAAATAAATAAGGAAGTTCTGCCATTTTGGACACCATGGATGTTATGTGAAACAAAGCAGACACAGAAAGACCAGCAGAGCATGACATCGCTCGTACATGGAATCTAACAGAGTCAAACTCATGGAAGCAGAGAGTAGAATGGTGACTGCCAGGGGTTGGGGGAGGGAAATCAAGAGATGCTGGTCAAAGGGTGCAAAATTTCCATTTTGCAAGATGAATGAGCTCTGGAGATTTCCGAGAGCACGGTGACCCCAGCTAGCAATCAGGTAGGGTAGCATGGTGACTGCAGCTAGCAACACTGTATCATCGCATGGTGACTGCGGTTAGTAGTACTGTATGATCGTGCGGTGACTAGTCGTCGCCTGGTGAGCAAGACAGAGGAGGCTGGCCCTCCAGGCGCTGGGTACAAAAGCCATACATTTCAACACAGCAGGCTGCAGGCCAGTAAGGGAGGTTGGTCTTGTAGGAAACCAGCAGGAGCAAGGGGGAGCAAGCAGCTTTGTATATGGCCAGGCTGCCATGGGACAGGCAGAAGGGTCAAAGAACCGACAAGTCTGGGACCTTCTCCCTGCCTTCGGCACCTGTCCACAGCAGACCTTCCTTAGGGCGTTGCTGGGGGCCCAACTGGGGCTCTCTCCCATCTCTTCCAGCTAGGTGGAAAAGATTCGGAATTGCCAGGCAGCTCCAGGCTCATGGGCAAAGGCACAAAATCAGGAAGCAGTGACATATGTTGGTGTCACCATAAGCACTTCAGGGGTGCTGGAGCAGGGAGAGGAGGAGGAACGAGTGATAGCCGTGAAGAAGTGCAAGCGGCAGGGAGAATCCTGAGAATGAGAGGGGGCCCAGGCACAGCGAGCTCTAATTCAGGGTGCACAGCATGGACCCAACAAGCTCAGAGCACCCAACTTTGATTCCTAATACACCGGGTGCAAAACCAGACCCAACCCAGACTTGGGGCACGCAAAACCCCACCCTCCCTGGTCTGAAGCTGTGGATGGACTTTCTTTACCCACTTAACCTGATGGTTTTTCCAAGCAGAAATGTTAATGTGTTGGGTCGTGAGGTGCCCTCCCCACCCCAGGGCCCTGCTGGGTGGTACATAATATATGGCGAACACCTTGCTGGAATCTGGAACATGAGTTATGAGGTCAGGACCTTGTACCATTCTGGCAGCTCTTTGAAGGATGGACAGAGGACCAGGAGGCTAGGGCCATGAGACGATGGGGCACAGCTCAACAGTGGCCTCACCGAAGGGATGGAGAGAGGATAATGGTTTTGGAAATACCTTGGAGATAAATCAGCAAGTCCTGGCGACTATGATGCTCAGGGTTGGGTGCAGGGGACAAGGACTCCAAAGTTTCCTCCTGACTGCCCCAGGAGGACGGGAGTACATAGCTGAGATGAGACTCGCAGGACATGGAGCATGTCCAGGGAGGCACCTCAGAGGCTCCATTTTGAACATACTGAGGCAGAAGCACCAAGGAGACATCCAGACAGAGTCATCCAACAAGGAGCTGAAGAACATGCCATAAGTTAGCCCAGGGAGAGGGCTGGCAATGAATAGTGGCAAATCACAATGTCACAGAGTGTCTGAGCAAAAGAAGAGGGAAGAGACGAGAAGCCATTCAGAATTCTTTTCCACCTAGCCATGGAGCAACAGACGGAACTGGAGACCTCCAAGGGCCAAGGCTAGGATGAAATAAAGAAAGCCAAGAGAGGGCAGGGGGCCCCGGCTGAGCACCCAGCAGCACCCTGAGGAAGGTCTGCCATGGACAAGTGAGGAGGCTCTTGGAATGCCCTGACCCTCCTGCCTGCCCTGTTCTGGCCTGGTCACACACGAAGCTGCTTGCTCCCACCAGCCCTGGTCAGCACCCAGCACCTCTCCCTGGACAACCCCTGCTGTTCCCACGGGGATACCACCCATGATATCCCAAAGAGACAAGTCATGGGGGGCTGCGATCCAAGCACCATCGTATGTACATTCATACAACAAGATGATAAAAACATACTGTTGGTGTTCATCTTGGTGGTTGGTTGGCTTGAGTTATAAAGGTGTAAGGGTGTGGATTTGGGCATCTTGTAAAGTCAGTGTGACAAGGAGTTATCCGACTTCTGCACTGGCTCCTTCCTGAGACCAGTCCAACATCCGTCTCCTTCGACCTGTCCCTCCGCCACACTTGACTGTCTGCATCCAGATTGTCTTCTGCTCTTGATACCTCTGAAGGGGCTTCCTAAGTCACTGACAACACGTAGCCACGGTCCTTAGAACAAGCCCCCAGATTCCAAACAGGAGGTAATGGCAACATACCCAGCAAGGGTTCACTACTGAGGGCTGGGGCCAAAAATTTTGTTCAGTCGCAAAAACTAAACAGAGGTCTCAGAGTCGTTTTCCACGAAACAAATTGTCACTCAATGAACCCAGATGGGCAGCTCCGCTTAGGGGCTATTTTTTATTTTTGCTTTGGAATTTGTTACTCATTTAAAGTGGGCCAAACTTCGCTGTGAGAGACCCACAAAATGTTAGAATGAAATAAAGAGAAGCAACAATATAGTCTCAGAAACATGACCCTGTGGGGGGTTTTGGCTTCATTTATTTCTTTGAACTGACAAATAAAAGTTGTTTATATTTATAGTGTAAAACATGGTGTTCTGGAAAATGTATATGCTAGTGAGACTTCACCTCTACAAAAAAAATCAAAAAATTAACTGGGTGCGATGGTGCATGCCTGTAATCCCAGCTACCTGGGAGGCTGAGGTGGAAGGACTACCTGAGCCCAGGAGGTCGAGGTTGTGGTGAGCTGTGATCGTGTCACTGCACTCCAGCTTGGGTGACAGAGCGAGACTCCTACTCAAAAAAAAAAAGTGTATACTGTGAAACAGTTACATCAAGCTACCTCACATATCTTTTTGAGGTGAGAACTCAGTCTATGCTCTCAGCAATTTTTTTTTTTTTTTTTGAGTTGGAGTCTCACTCCTTCACCCAGGCTGGAGTGCAGTGGCACACACACTCATGGCCACCCCAGCGTCAACGTGCTGGGCTCCAATGATCCTTCCGCCTCAGCCTTCCAAGTAACCGGAACTACAGACGTGTGCTACCACACCCAGCTATTTTTTTATTTTATTGTAGAGACAAGGTGTCGCCAAGTTGCCTAGGCTAGTCTCGAACCCATGGGCTCAGGTAATCCACTCACCTCGGCCTCCCAAAGTGCTGGGATTACAGGCTGAGCCACCAAGCCCAGCCAGTAATTTTTAAATGTAAGATACGTTGTTGACAACGCTAGTCACCATGCTGTACAGTGGGTCTCTGGAATTTCTTCCTCCTGTCTAACTGAAATTCTGGGTCCTCCATCAGCTTCTCCCAACCCCACCCCAGCCCTATCCACCCTCTGCTGCTGTGAGTTTGAATATGTCTTGTTTATTTGTCTCTTCGTGTAACAGCTCAGCGCAGGTGGGCTGGGAGCTCTGCTCCACAAGAATACGGGGACACTCAAAAGAACTGAGTTTTCTTCCCCTCACAGCCGCAATACCCACCAGCCACTAGGCTTTTCTGTGCAGTCAAAGCTGAGTCTCAAGGCCCTACGTGTGTCATGGACCTGGCTGCCTGCCCGTTGGAAGAAAAGACTAGGCCTTCACGGCCAGCCTGGGTCTTCCCCCATCAAGCCCAGGGACAAGCTTGGCCAGGCCTGGCCTGTCCCAGGATTCACTGACCACCTGCCCGGCCAGACCTCCTCTGCAGGGGGTAAAGGGATTTAGGACACAGCAGAAGGGAGAGGCCAGGTGATCCGGACACGTGATGGGAAAACTGGACAGTTCGTGCTCCAGGGTGGACCGTCTCTCACTCCCCAGTCACCTGAGCCATATCGACCCACATCACTTTTCGGCCTCCCATTTGTTTCAATTTGGGAATAAAGGAGGGTCTTCCTGGGCTATTGTGTGTCTCCTGCCTGGAATGCACCTGTCCCCCACGTGGCCTTCCAAGAGGCATCACAGCGTGCAAATGGCATGACAGACTCCGTATTTGGCTGTCAGAGGAGGAGCACACAGAAGTCATTGGTGATTTAAGAAAAAGACAAGGTTGGATTGTCCCTGAGGTGGACACCTTGGTGGGCATCTTTGTCTCTAACACAGGATAGAGACAAAAGCTAAGACCAAGTCCGAGGGCCTGGTCCCAGCACAGATACAGCATGAACTGGCAGCTTGTTTATCTATAAAACAGTGACCATCACAGCTTCTCTTACGTTGTTTCAAGGACGCAAGCGGCAGGTATGGAAGGATGGCCAAGATCTGACGAGCACCGGGCACTGCTCGAAATGCTTCCCCAAGCTTCACTTGCTTAATCCTAACAACGACTCCTACAGAAGCAGGGAGAGAGGACCACACCAAGGTACAGAGGGGCGAGTGATCTTGTCCCAGGCCTCAAAGTCAGAAGATACGGTGAGAGCAGGATTCAAACCCAGGCGACCTGATGATAACGTCCATGCTTTTGAACACTGCGCCGAACCACCTGGTGGTGAATGGCTGCTTCATAAATGGTGGAGAAGGGCCCCAGCATGCAGCCTCCACTCTTCTGAAAACATGGACGCCCCGTTGATATCCATCCATCCGCATCCCATGAGAAAACACCAGGAGATGTTCCTTATAAACCAATCCCAGAATGCAGAGTAGACCCAGTACAGATGATTCGCATTTTAATGGGCCCAATTATGCTTTTTAGATAGGAACGAAGATGTGATTTTTAAGCAGACCCCCATTTAGTGTCGGGCACGACACCACATACTGCAAGGCACAACATGGCCCCATTTCTAGTGATTTCAAAGTTGATTTGCATACTTCCCCCCCAAAGAAAAAGTCTTCATGTCCAGTTGTAAAAAGCTAAAATGAGGCTTTGGCTGGACCTCCCTTTCGCACACATAACTTGCCTTCAGACCATTAAACCCATAATCCTGCAGCCATGTCCTTTCTTTGTGTCCCATCTAAATATAAGGTCCCACAGTCCATGTCCCTTCTTTGTGTCCCATCTAAATATAAGGCCCTGCAGTCCTCAGGACGGGTGTCGCCATCCATGCGCCATGTGTTGTGTTAATTCTCTCCTCTCAGCTCTCACAAACCCCTTGGTCTGTGCTGAATTCTGGCACGTGTTGCTTCAAATGCCCTAATAGAGGAGAAACTGATCCGATGGGTTTGCCATTGGCTCCTGCATCTGTCACGTGGTCCTTAATATAGTTCTTACAGTGTGCACAGAGCCAGTGGGTGTGGTTCCCAGCTCAGCCTCCTGACAGTCCCGTGTTTCTGAGATAAAAACAGCTAAAGAGGAATTTTGCAACTTAACTGCCATTCTGAACTAAAAATACAGGGCTAACAATGATCATCCACACCAGAAAGGCATCCTACGTGACACTGCATCCGGGAGTTGATGTCCTCATCATCTCGTTTGCCGCCACGTCTCCCTTACTGTGTACCAGAAGTCAAGCACTCTCTCCCAGAAAGTTGAGGTTTCTCACATGCAAGATTGTTCAGAATCTGGTAAAGGACTCTCCTAACCTTCAGCGTTAAGGAACAGTCACCCTCAGCGCCCCAGTCATTCTCTGGAAGATCACGCCTGTCCTTGGCACGGAATTTTAGAAAATGGCAGTCAACGAACATCCTAACACTCTGTCCCTCCCTCTGAACTCTCCCTCTCTCTGCCATTCAGCAAATTTGAGGAACACGTCCTTGATGAAAAAGCATGAGGCTATAGATGTTTAAAAACTAAATAAACAGGAGAAGGGACAGATTTCTATTCGGACTCCCTGACATGCCAGGATCACCTCAGCATATGTTATCTCATTTTACTTGCAAGACAGTTCTGGAATGTCATGCCTGTTTGTAATCATTTTGCATTGTATTTTTTAATTTTTCTTGTGGTACAATTGACACACAATAAACTATACACAAGTATATAACTGGATATGTTTGACATATGTTTATACAGCCAATAAATCGAGATCTTCAAAATGCTCATGGTCCCCAAAAGTCTCCTGACAACGTGGATGGTCCCTCCTCCTCTCGCCCCTGCCTGTCCCAGGCCACCAGGGAGCTTTCTAAAACTTGACATTGACTTTAATGTTTTATTTAAATGGAAACATACAGTGTGTACTCTTTTTTTTTTTTGGTCTGGCTTCATTCAATACAGTTATTTGAGATTCACCACTGCAGTGGTGTGACTCAGCCATTCACGCCTCATTATTGCTGGGTAGTATTCCGTGGTCTAGAAAAACCACACTTTATTGACACATTCACCTATAGAGTTTTTTTTCTTTGGGTTTTGGTGAGTACAAATAAAGTTGCATGTTTTCGTATGAGCGTATGTTTCTATTTCTATCAGATACATACATAGGAGTGGAATGGCTGGATCATGTGGTTGGCTTAACTTTTAAAGAAAGTGGCAACATCTTTTTCAGAAAGTGGCAAAATCTTTTTCAGAAAGGTTGTGCAATTTACATTCCCACCTGTTGTATACAAGAGTTCAATTCCTCCAACTTCTCATTAGCACTTAATGTAGTCAATGTTTTTAATGTAGTCTTTTATTTAATTTTTATTTATTTATCTATTTTTGTTTGCTTTAGAGAGAGAAACAGGGTCTCACCCTGTCACCTGAGCTGGTCGAAGTGGCACGCTCACAGCTCGCTACACCATCAAACTCCTGGGCTCAAGCAATCCTCCCTCTTCGTCCTCCCAAAGTGCTAGGATTACAGGCATGAGCCATCGCACCAGGCAAAATTTTAGCCCTTTTGATTAGTGCATAATGCTGTCTGGTTGTGGTTTTATTTTGCCTTTCCCTAATGAACCATCAGAGCAAGCGTCTTCTCATGTGTTTATTTACTATTCAAAAACATAGCAAGTGAAGGAGTAACGTATGGCATATCTATACTGTGATACCAAATCAAATACAATTTTTGGTGAAATGTCTGTTCAAATCTTTGATCCCTTTTTAAAAAAAACAAACAAACAAACAAACCTGGGTGATTTTCCTGAGTTTTGAGAGTTCTTCATACATCCTGGATATAAGTTTTTATGAGATATGTAATTTACAAATACCACATTTTCCAGAGTTGTGTTGGCTATTCTAGATTCTCAGTACTTCTATATGAATTGTAAAATCAGTTTGCCAGTTTCTTTTTTTATTTTATTTTTTTATTTATTTATTTATTTATTTATTTGTTTAATTTTTTTTTTTTTTTTTGAGTTGGAGTCTCACTCGGTCACCCAGACTGGAGTGCAGTGGCCGCTCCCGGCCACCGCAGCCTCAACCTGCTGGGCTCCGGCGATCCTTCCGCCTCAGCCTTCCAAGTAGCCGGAACTACAGGCGCGCGCTACCACGCCTGGCTGATTTTTGATTTATTGTAGAGACGAGGTCTCGCCAAGTTGCCCAGGTGGGTCTCGAACCCGCGGGCTCAGGCAATCCACTCACTTCAGCCTCCCAAGGCGCGGGATTACAGGCTGAGCCACCGAGCCCGGCTTCTTTTTTTATATTTTAAAGATGTGGGATACAATTCAGGGTTAATTATACAAATGGTCACTGTACAAGTAAAGTTTGGGCCTGACCTTGGCCCCTACTCCATCTGGTTTGAGATCAGGTACCCTTATTGATCAAGTGTGCTCCTTCCTCCCCTGGCAGTTTCTCACTACAGCAAATCCCTTTCTTACAGTATTATGATAATTGTTCAGGGTCTGCTTATGAATGAGAAAATTTGGTACTCAGTTCTTTGTTTCTGTGATAGATCACTGAGTATTACAGACTCTAAGTCCATCCAAGTTACTGCGAAGTTCATAATTTTGTCCTTCTTTATGGCTGCATAATTAAATGGCTTAAAATTTTAAAAAAGCACAACTGTGAGATTTTGAATGGGATTACCATGAATCTGGAAATCAATCTGCATGACATTGACATTATAACAACCTATGAACATGGTTTATCTCTCCATTTATTTAGACCTTCTTTAATTTATCTCGGCCACGTTATACAGTTTGCAGTGCATTGGTTTTGAATATCATTTGTCATTTCTAATCCCTACACATTTCATTTTTACTGTATTAAGTACTATTTTTATTTCAATATCCAATTGTTTATTCATGATGTAGAAATAGAGTTAATTAATACGTATTGCTCTTGCAATCTCACCTTTTAATTCTGATAGCTTTTCTGTAGATTTCACCAAATTTTCTACATAGAGGATCATGTCACCTGCAAAAAACAAGACATTTTTCTTCTTACTTTCTAACCTGAAGTTCTTTTATCTCTTTCTCTCGCCTTGTCACAGCAGCGAGGATCCCAGAACAATGCTGACTAGAAGTCATAGAGTGAACATCCTTGTCTGGCTCCTGAGTTTTGGAGTAAAGCACATCACCTTTCCTAAGTATGATGTTCTCTGTAGGTTTCCCATAAACACCATTTATTCGGTTGAGGAAGTTTCTTTCTACTCCTAATTTGCTAAGGATTTTATTGGGTTTAGATTTTGTCAAATGATTTCCTGTGTTTATTGAGATAATGGTATGGGGCTTTTGTTTGTTTGTTTGTTTTAGTTTGACAGTAAGGTTAATTCTACTGATTGATTTTCAAATGTTATATTAACCTTGTATTCTTGGGATGAACCACATTGGTACATGATATATTACCCTTTTTATATATTGTTCCCTCCCTAGTCAGTTTGGCTAAAGGTTTATCACTTTTCTCTATTGTGTTGATTGTGTCAAAATTTCTTATTGCATTTTTTAATTGTTTTTGTTTTCTATTTCCTTGACTTCTGCTCAGATCTTTACATTTTCTTTACTCTGTCTACTTTGAGTTTAATGCTCTTCTTTTTCTAGTTTCTTAGGATGAAAGTTGAGATTTTGATTTGAGAACTTTCTTCTTTTCTAATATAAGAATATAATGCTATAAAATTTCCCCTAAGTATTAATTTAGCAGTGGTCTACAATTTTTGATATGTTGAATTTTTATTTTTATTTGGTTAAAACTGCTGTATAATTTCCCTTTGATTTCTTCATTGAGCCATGGGTTAAAATATGTTATTTAGTTTCTATTACTTGGGGATTATCTCCAGGCCCTTCTACCAATTGAATTTCATTGTCAGACAACATACATCTGTGACCTGAATCCTTTAAAACATACTAAGACTTAGTTTATGGCTCAGAATATCTTGGCAAATGTTTCTTTTGCACTTGAAAAGACTGTGTATTCCACTATTGTTGGGTGGAGTGCTCTATACAAGGTGGGGGACCCAAAAACACAAAAAACAGAGGGCGGGCACTTTGTAGTACAGGCTTCTCCTGCTAGGTAAGTGTTCTAGGAACCCATGGGCATCTGTGTGCCCGCTAACATTGTTGGGAGAAGATGCATTCAGCTTCAGTGGTTTTTCTTATTTTTTTTTAAGATTCTTTCAACGCATTTGCCCATATGATGGGTGATTTACAAGCGCACCTCCCCATACCACATTGAGTGTTCAGCAGTTTTTGGCCAAAAACAACATGATCTCCACACTCCACCCTCCCTATTCTCTTGATCTCACCCTTATCGACTTTTTTTTGTTTCTCTGAAAGAAAAAATGTCCTGAGAGGGAAAAGTTTTGCCAATGTGGAAGAGGTTAAACAAAAAACGGTAGAAGCACTAAAAGGCATCAAAATGAACAAGTTGAAAACTGTTTTGAACAATGAAAAAAGCATCTTGATAGGTGCATTGCATCAAATGGAGAGTACTTTGAAGGTGATTGATATTTAAACATGTAAGAATAAATACACAATTTTTTATAAATAAATTCCAGATTTTTCTGGGTCCCCCTCGCGCACATCAATTAGGTCATATTAGATAACAGCATAATATAAACATTCCATATTCTTAATAATTTGCTATTTGTTCTATCAATTATTGCAAGATGGTTATTGAAATCTTAAATTGCAACTGTGAATTTGTCTGTTTTTCTTGAGGTTTTATCACGTCTCACTCCACGGATATTGAAACTCTGTTTATTAGATACACAAATATTTCCGATTTTTATGTTTTGTTGATGAATACATCCCTTTTATCATTTTGAAATGAACTTCTTTTCCCCAATCCTTTGCTGTCAAACCAAGCTTGTCTGATATTAGATAGCCACAACTGCTTTCTTCTGATTAGTGTTAGTATGGCATATATTTTTCTGTTCTTTTACTTGTACCTTCCCTGTGTCTTCATATTTAAAGCTTATTTCTTGTAGGCAGGATATAGTTGGCTCTTGCTTTTTAAAAATCCAATCTGGTAATCTCTGCCTTGGGATATTTAGGTCATTTACATTTCATATCATTATTAGTCTGCATAGGTTTAAGTATTTAATTTGCTATAACTTTCTGATTTCATTTTTTGGTGACTGAATTAGGATTGATGCCACACATGTTTAACATACTGTGATGTTAAACTCACAACATGTTATGAGTTGTGAGTTATGAGTTAAGACCATAGTATGAGAACCTTACACGAATATGTTTCCAGTTCTCCCCTCTCAGGTTTATGCTATTGTTCTCATGCATTTTACTTTTATATAGGCAATAAATCTTACACTACATTGTTATTATTTTTGCTTAAACAGTTGATTCTCTTTTTAAAAATCTTTTTAACTGAACAAAAAGAAAAATATCTTAATGCATTTACCCATGTCTTTGTCATTTCTGGTGCTCTTCATTTCTTTGCATAGATCCGTATTTTCATGTAGTGTCTTTCTTCTTCTGCCTGAAGGATTTTAAGATTTTATATTTTTAACCTTTACAATTTTAACATTTCATACAGTATGGATTAGCTGATGAATTCATTCTGTTTTTGTATGTCAGAAAAAGTCTTCACCTTTGTTTTTGAAATATATTGTTTCTGGGGATATAATTCTGTGACAACTTTGCTCTTTCAGTGCTTTAAAGATGCTATTCCATTATCTTCTTTCTTACATCATCTCCAATAGAAATCTGCTGTCACCCTTAACTTTGTTCCTTCGTAGATAATATGTGTTTTTTTTAACTGGCTGCTTTTAATTGTTTTTAATTTTTTTATCACTGGCTGTCAGAGATTTGATTATAATGTGTATTGGTGTTGTTTTTCCTTTTTTTTTTTCATGTTTCTTATACTGAGCACCTTGGATCTTTATGTTAATCGTTTTTATTTAATTTAGGGATTTTCTGACCATTATTTATTCAAATTTTTAATCTCTTCTTCTCCCTCCTCTCTTTTGAAGACTCCAATTACAAATATGTCAAGGTGCTTGAAGTTGTCCCACAGCTTGCTGATGCTCTGTTTCATTCTTTTTGTTAGTCCCCCTTTCTCTTTTCTTTTCATTATTTCTATAATTTTGAGAGTATTCATCTTTTCTTTTGCCTAAATTTGTCTAAATAACCATAACCCCTTCTAGCATATTTTTTATCTCATACATTGTAATATTTCTCTGTAGGAGTCCACTTTGAATCTTTTCTTGTAGTTCTGGATCAGATTCATTTGATCAATTCTGTTAGTCCTCATTATGAGGTGTATCTTCCTGCCTCTTTGCATGTATTATGGCTTTTTCTTGGATGCCAGAGATTGTGTATTTTACCTGCTTGGGCGCTGACTATTTTTTATTCCTATAAATATTATTGAGCTTTATTCTGGGATGAACTACCTGAATACTTTGACCCTTTTGATGTTGATTTTTAAACATGTTAAGTGAGACTGGAATGGTGTTTCGTCTAGGCCTAACTGTTCTCCTCAATGAAAGCAAGACTCTTCTGTGCACTCTACCCAGTTCTCTGTGAATCTTGAAGTCTTCTACTCTGGCCAACAAGAACAGGCACCATTCCCAGCCCTTTGTAAGTGCCAAGTGCTATTATCGCTCATGTTTCAGGGTGGTTCTTTCTGTGTCCTCAAGCTGTTTCCTTATACTATGTGCTAATCAGTACACAGCCCCTTTCTAGAGAATAGTAACTAATCAAACATATTTATAAATGTTCATACACTTGTCACATGCTCCTTAATATAGTTCTTTGGGTGTGCTCTGAACCATTGGGTGTGGTTTCCAAATAAGATTGCCTCATGACAAGCTGTCACATGCTTCTGAGATAAAAACAGGCACAGGAATTTTGAACCTTAACTGCTGTTCTGAACTAAAAATATAGAACTAATCATTATAAAACATGCCAAAAAGTATGCTAAATTACTGCATATTGACTTCATGCATGTTTTATTTTTCAGAGACAATTTTCAATTCAAGATCAAACCAAGAAGGAATTCCTTTGGGAACAATTTCAAGCACCCAGCTGAATGAGAAACAAAAGATTTCCAAATGGTCTACGTCCATTATTTAAAGTACTTGCTTCAAATAGATGGTTTTCTACTTTAAGCCACATCCCAGTTCCCTTCCCCAGGAAGAAGTAACATTTTTCAAAAAGGAGACAAGAAAACTCATGAAAATTAGTTCACAACACTTCTACAAGAGGTAGGCATAAGCCATGTGGGTCAACATGTAGTCACACTGTATATGAAAACAAATGTTAAAATTCTGTCTCAATTTTCACAATCCTGCAGCATATTACATATCAATAATTGCTTGCTGAATAAATTAATAAGTTTCAATGAAAAATTTTATTCAATTGAATTGTGGTCAGCTTCTAAGCCATATATTGGATATTATAGACATGTTGGAAAAATAATAAGTTTAACCTAAGAATAAAACTCAATTGTTAATTTTAAAGCCCAATTCCAAATTTTTTAAAGTTTGTTGTTGCTTTTTTTAAAAAGTACCAAATGTGATTCATGACTGCAAAAAAATTGTATTATTCAAACTATATTGCTATTTATAGTTTATTTTCAATTCTTCTATCATCTGAGCTTCTGATATTTGAAAAAATGTGTAAAACCCAGTCTATTGAAATTAGTTCATTAGGACATAAAACAGCTCATTTGACACACAGTTTGGTCATTTCAAGGTACTGATACTTCTGAAACACATTTAAGATCACACAGAATACAGAATGAGGCCAAAACACTGAAATCTTCATTTGGGCTCATGAATATGAGTTATATGTGACTAGACCAAAATTCCAGGCAGTTTAATTTATGTACTTCAACAGAAAGCATTGTCAATGTCATACAACTCTTTCACTCAACAATCTATATTTGAAAAGAAGTAAGTGTTATGTATCTGGAAGAAAACAAAAGCTATGAGATGAGACATAGAATTCAGCCTCGGTGCATAGAAAATATGCCACAAGGAAGAAACAGGAAGCATAGATACAGGCACAGTGGAGTCACCACAAAACTCTAAGTTGCTTCTTTGAAGCAAATCGCCCAAGGAAATGGCCTGATTCTAATTTTGTGTCCACGTACCAAAGAGTCATTCAGAACCCTCCTCTGTCTCCAGAGGGCCCTTCAGACACAAGGGCAGTGGCAGTATCATGGAAATGTTTCCCCCTTGGGATCCACCCCACCTGCTCAGTCATGAAGTGTCTCCTGAAGGATGCCCTGGCCAGGATGCCCTGCTTTGAATAATGCTTTAATTCAATTCTCTTACTTGCCAAGCCAAACGTAAGGTCATAAAATTCTTCTGGGAAAAGTCTGAAGGCTCTACTAACTCGGTAACAGGAACATAGACATGTCTGCTCTTTAAATGTGGGGTGGGATGGGGACCCCGAGGGGTGTAGGAGTTCAAGGTACCCCTCAACTAGAAAAGGAGATCAAAGCAAGGCACAAGGCGACCAGAAACTGGCTAACCACAGTTCTGCCATTCCAGTGAAGACAGTCCAAATGAAAGGTTTCCTCCCTCTGACCCAGATGCACAAGCCCCTCCCTGGTGTTAAAGCTGTGGTCACATGATATGCCTGCTTTGCTCCTGTGAGGTGGGCTCGACGGAATGAGAGGAGGCACTTTTCAACCTCATCAGTCCTGGTAGCCCAGGAATTAGTGTCTTCACTGAATCTTCATACCCCTCAAAGCATCGCAAATCCACCACTGACAAGTTTTCCCAAGGAGGGGAGGCCAGAGAACAGGTTGGCCTTCACTCTGTTCACTTCACAAGAAATTTGTTTTCTGCCAAGAAGCCACTCACCCACCAAGCTATCTGTATGATCCAGTTAGAAGACGCCCTTTCAACGCCATCCAGCTTGCACCTAGAGAACTTGAATAGGGCTGCCTCCCACAGGCTCTCACGTGTTAATGTCACTTAAATACGTGGCTGAAGAGAAGTTCATGGAAAATGGTCAAAGTTGTCCTGACTGCCTTTAAACGTTCTATAGTTTCTTAAGCCGGTACCAGGTGTTTGAAGAACCATGGACACAAAGCCAGCTTGGTATCAGAAAATTGTCTATCTTTTTACAACTATATCCCAGCACTGTTCTGTGTCCTCTGGCAGGTGCTCAATACGTACGTATCAAAAGAATGAACCAGAAGCTTTTATGGTGATGGTATATTTTTGTGGTTTTTATTTTCCTATATTTTAATTTTTTTTATGTTACAGATTTTGCCTGTGTCATGAGGAAAATGTGAGAGGGAAATTGAATTAATGATATTAATATGAACCTTCCTTCCTCTGGAGAGACACCAAGAGTAACCACAGGGCATTCTGAAGTGGCCACACGTGACCCCGGGCAGCGGGCTTGTCTGCCTCAAAGAATGCAGTACTGGCGGTCCCCACAAGCTGACGGGGAGTCGGAAGGCTTGCAAGACCAACCAGACTGCACTTTTGACAGCCTCAGATGGGGTCACAGCTATTCCAGAAATATCAGCAAAAGAGACCAGGACCTAAGAATGATGGTCTCCAACTCCATCCACTTTGCTGAGAAGTGCATGGCTTTTGTCCTTTGTGGCTGTGTAATATTCCATCGTGTATAGGTACCGCATTTTCTTTATCCAGTCTGCTTCTGCTGGGCAGTGGGGTTGGATCCATGTTTTTGCTATTGTGATTAACATGCAGCAACAAACATGCATGTGCAAGTCTTTTTTGTAGAGCAAAATAAAGTTTAAAGAGAGAGAGAGAGAGAAAAAGAGAGAGAGAGAGAGAGAGAGAGAGAGAGAGGCACCAGGAGCCCAAATTCTCAAAGAACAAAGCACTTTCTGGACACAGTAGACACCAGGGATGCCACTACTCCTTCCCGTAACTCTTCCCCATCTGATGTTGTGGCCCGACCCCACAAGTCTTCATGGCACACCTGCCACTTCATAACCTGGTACCTTCCTCACCCCAGCACTGTCACAGCACACCATGATATCTGTCTAAGCCCTGCGTGTGCCCTCAGTGACATGCCTGTCTTCTCCATCTTGACACCAGCTCCACATCAGAGACTGGAGGAGGGAGGGAAGAAAGGAAGGAGGGGGCAGAGTTGGAGCAAACCTAGTCAGACCAAGGAGACACCTGGGGCACTGCCTCCCCAGCTCTAAGGCCTTCACAGACCATGAAGAGCCTCTCATTTTAGTAAGAAATGGAACCTCCCGAAGCCACCGTGCACACATGGACACGGGATACCATAGGCAGCAGCCAGGTGGGCTCCCAGGATTTACAGCACCCCATGAAATGGCTAAGAAGAAGCCAGATGCACTATCTCCAAGCTCAGCCGTGGGCAGGCTCGTAAGGCCCACCTCCCTGGCAGTGCCAAATGTCCTCAGGACACACCTTTTCAACTCCTTAGCTCCCAGCATCAAAGTTTCCTAAGTCTGCTACTATGGATGGGAACATAATCAAAGCAACAGACATAATTAAAAGGACCTTCAGAAGGGGGGCAGGAAAAAAAAAGCCAGAGCCAGTTCCAAGCACAGCCTCCATTCAGACACCCCCTTAAGCCTACGAGTTTTTTTTTTTTAATTAAATTTAAATTTTAAAAATGTTTTCCAGGACCTAAGCTGGAATATAGTTGGAGAATAATGAGAATTCTGGTAAGCATTTCTCTTTTACTGTGGCCCTAAACAGCAAAGAGTAAGTAGAGCTGACAGAGTGTGATGGACCTTCGAGCCCGACGTCCGTCACAAACTGGGGACGCAGCTAGTGGGGAAGACGTGTAAACGAGATTCGTTTTCACTTTCATCTTTTTTTCATTTTTTACTTTTTGTTGTTGCTGTTTTTGAGTCAGGGTCTCACTCTGGCCCCCAGGCTGGAATGCAGTGACATGACCATGACAATCATGGCTCACGGTAGCCTCAACCTCCTGGACTCAGGTGATCCTCCCTCCTCAGCCTCTCAAAGAGCTGGTGCATGCGTATCCCAGCTAATTTTACTTCTTTTAGAGAGGAGGTCTTGCTATGTTGCCCAGGCTGGTCACAAACTCCTGGGCTCAAGCAATCCTCCTGCCTTGACCTTCCACATTGCTGGGATGACAGGTGTGAGCCACCACACCCAACCTTCACTTTCTTCTCTTAAAAAAAACCACAGAAGCGCGTATTTCTTATTTCTGCATGTTCCTCTCTGATGAAGGAAAGGTTATATCAAAATTGCTTTCTAAAAACCCAAGGGCAAAGACAGGCCCAGTGCTATAACAAGCCCAAGACCAGAATCAAACATTTAGGCCACGCTTCTGACATCTGTACCCAAGCCTTCTGTGGCTGGGGTCCATGCTACAGACCTGAATCCCTGGATTTGGGGCTGTGGACTAAAGGAGGCAGACACCACTTATTGCCACAATCCTTCCCCATCCCTCTCTTAAGACTAAAATACCAATGTAAAGCTGTGACCTGCCTGTGGAAACACATAGGTGTTATGCAGCTGTGCTCACTGCACGTACACACACGTGCACCCCAGAGGGGCCTGGGGGCTAAAACCTCTTCCCGGTCCATCTGGTGCCTTCCCCCACCCCTCCCGTGTCAGTGCTCTTTCGTGCAAGTGACCACGAACAGTGGATCTAAATTTGGCACATTTCAAGGTCAAGTGATGCAGCAAACAGAATCTGACCTCCAACAATATGTCTCCGTCTACTCACCCATCCTCGCAAACACGCGCACACATCACACTTCGCCTGCTGGGAGTTCATCAGCCTTCATCCTAGAAGTCAGCTTGTGCCTTCAGGGAGTGCTCATAGGAGAGATGTGACACCCAGGGGGTGGGGGGGTTGTTCTCCCCTCCCTCCCCACTCCAGCCCCCGCTCCCCACCCCACACGGCTGTGAGAGTGAGGAGGGTGTGTTTTTTAAACCCCATGGATTCACACAGGCACAGAATCCAAGGAAGCCCCGAAATGAACATCAAGTAAAAAAAAAAATTCCAGTTTTCAGAAGTCTGTAATTATGTATTTACATGAATTACATAACCCTGTGTGTATCCGCATACAACCACAAATGACCAAGCAGGTGGCACAATGCCGCCGTGTCAATGGGAGGAGATAGAGTGAAGATGCCAGGAAGCCCCTCGCTCATCTGCAGAAAGGGACCTGGCAGACAGGCTCCCCCACTCTAATCTGGCATGTCCTTCGACACTGCTTGGGGACACTCGCGTGACAGATGGGAGGGTGGTGCAGTCCATCTCTGACCGCGACCCCAATGCTGGCACCAGCAAGGCAGTGGTCTGGCTATCTGAGCATCGGCTTGTGAGGCTGGAGCCCCCTCCCCAAGTGGCTGGGGGCTGCAGGTCTCTACCACAAGACCCCAGGGACGCGGACCCCACTGCCCACAGACCACGCCCACCCCCAGTCAGCATCTCTCCCAGAACGCCTATTGACATGAATTGCATAAGCCAGTGTTTATTTATTTACAGACCATTACAGTTTATTGTATCAATTGCCAAAAGCATATAACATTTTGCTTTTCTTAAAAAAAAAAAAAAAAATAGGTACCAAAACAAAATTAACTCCAAAAGTAGACATTAAAGTAGCATTTTCTAGAAATACTCTTTCCTTTCAGGCGGATCATCTCGGGTCTGCTGCTACTTTAACATTACTTTTGGCTGTCTTCTAAAATCAATTTTTTTCAGTGCTAAAGATTATACCTATGACATCCTAGAAACTTGATTCTTCCCTGTGGTCAAATGTTCAACGTTTTTTTCAGCCAAAAAAAAAAAAAAATTAAATGCCTTTTGGAAAAACTAAAGCCTGAATATGTGCACATTTTAGCAGCAGCAAAGGGTTAAATAATAAATAAGAATACTACTTCATGGGATTAAATGCAGTTTCTGTTTAGAAAGTTTTTAAAAAGAAAGAGGACATTCTGACCTTTACCATAAATCAATTATTTTACAGCACTCTGTCCCCTCCCCAGAATATCTCTTAATTCCAAATATTAGACGTGGTTCTTCCTTTAACGCACACCAGCAGGAGGGCGTGGCCACGTGCTCCGGACTTGGACTGCAGACAGGCCATACACTGTCATGACAAGGATGCGCCTCTAGCACGGAACAGATTTAACTCACCAGTGACACACTTTTATTTGTCATAGAGAATGTGCATCGGAGCAAAACAAAGTTGGAATATTAAACTTTAAAATTAGCTCCACAAATCCTGACACATTTTTCAACTGTCACTTTCAATTTCCCAACACAGCCAACTCGAAAGTGCTCTGTGGAGATGAGAATTTGTTATCAGTTCCTTTTTCTTAAATATTGCTTTAAGAATTTGACTCTTTGCTCCTTAATATATAGTAGGAAATTGTCTCCTTCGCCCAAGGGCAAGTTCCAAAATTATTGCTACTGAAGAAATATGTATCCTTAGGCTTCTCAGTGTAAAATGTTATAAAACCCTTGAAAAAGATATTCTATAGAGTAACCTCCCTCTAAAAATACTGAGCGCTGTGAAGACTGTTTTTAAAAACAAAACACAGTCAAGTATAATGCCTTCTCCCTCACTGTCACTCTTGATCAAGGTTTATTTAGTTCCATTTTGCAAGTTTTACTTGAAGGGTGCTCTGACCACATAATTATAACAGTTCACACCGAAAGTCATTTTCCCTAAGAGATGTTACAATGACCCCTACAGTACTTGTATAATTTCATAGTTGATAGCCAAGTGCACAAATAAAAAGTTTACAAGTATGAGCCTGTTCCTCTGATTCTTGTCTCTTAAAAAAAAAAATTAGTCTGTGCTATGCAAGCTTTTTTTTTTTTTTCCTTTTCTTTTTTTGAGAATTCTAAACCAGTAAACTGTTTGATGTCAGTCCTGCTGTTCTGGAGATGACTGGGTAAAATAAATGCACAGTTATTATGTAGCTTTGGTATCTTCTATGATAGATCTAAACAAGTAAGACACAGGCCAACCCTCAGGCTTTCCAATCATGCCATTACAATAATGGTGTCACTTATGAGAGAGGAAATATTACAGACACAGAATAAAAGTTTGAGACCCAGTTTTTCTTTAATCCTCTGGGGTAAGCTATGGAACAAGCAGTCTGAAGAGTGAATACTCAGTGTCAGAAGTCATGTGCATAAGTATACAATAATACGGGCACAAAAGAGATTGTCGCCTTGAGTACATTGGGGTCATCAGTGTCCCAGATCCATGCACTGTTAGAGCTACTTGCATGAATTTACCACAGGTTCATAGCGGACTTTGCCATTTAATGCTTACAGAACCTAAAGCTTCCAAAATGCCTATCTGGCCTGTACATATTTCATTAAAAATAAACTCTATATAATAAATAAATATATAAAATAAATAAAATGTCGCCTTTGGAATTTCTATAAATAAATTTAACTTTTTTTTCTTTTTTTTTCTCTTTTTTTTTTTTTTTTTACTAAGAGGTCTTTGCTTTAAGTTCACTGGGCTGACACCAGTGAGAAGGAACCGAAATCGTCTTTGAAGTAAGACCGCACCCTCCATGCCTCTGAGAATGCAGCTAGCCCCCCGCGGGCCGCTGGCCAGCATCCTGACGCGTCGAGGGGTGGGCGGCTGGGCGGAGACGGGATGAAGGGACAACGGGCCGAAATGTAAAAGCGTGTCTATTTCCAGCATGCATGGGGCCGCGGTCCTCCGGGCTCTGGCTTCCCTCCGGCGCCCCGCCTCACACACTCACACACTCACACCCCTCTCTCTCCTCTTCGGTCATGGGAAATCGAGCAAGCGGCCCCAGGCGGCCCTCCGGGAGGACCAGCCTTTAAGTGCAGAACAAAATCAGCATGTTCCCATCCAAGCCTCCATCATACATCATGCATGCGACAAAGTTTGGCAACAGTGGAGCTGATGGATGACACAGCTAATCAGTAAGAACCCACCGCGGGAAACCTTTATAGTGGTTACTCTGTTAAGGGCTCAAGTGAAGAAACCGTCTTTGTCAACTTTGGCTTAGAATATCCTTATATAGTTCGGGGACTTTGTCAGGGTCCACGGGCCTAGGTAAAAAATGTGTGAATTTCTGGTGCCTCTTAGTCCTGGTTCCCTCTCTTGGAGTCCCGTCTTTATTTAATGCAACATAGTATCGCCTTCCAGTGTCGGCGTGCTTATATAGGTTGGATGAGTACGTGTTATACCAGTTTTCTTCGAACTGTTCTCTGAATACACACTCTTGGGTTAGTTTTTCCTGTAAAAGAAAAAAAGAAAGAAAGAAAAAAGAAGATGTAAATAAACATACCGCAAAATTAGCTACTTTTTAGATTAAAAGTAATATGCCACGGCTACGCAATATAACCCTTGTGAGAAAACACTGATTTTCAATCATCTTAATGCATTTCACAAAAACTCTATCAACTTCACTGCATTCTCGTTTTTTATTCATAACGACCAAAGGGCCAGAGACTCTAAATCAGGCCCACAGCCCGCGGGCCGCATGCAGCCCAGGACAGCTAACAAGGTGGCCCCACAGAGTTTGTTAACATCATGTATTCTTAGCATTTATTTTCTTCATGACCCCACGCGTAGTTCCATTTCTGATGTTCAAAGCCACTCCTCATTCATGACGTCGCTTTTTGGCAGTGCGTAACATCTGTGGGCAGCTGTTTTCAATGATGAAGCCCATAAGGAGCAAAATTCAAACACACCTTTCTGACGAGCACCTTGAGAACTCACTAAGAACTGCGACCACTTCCATCGAACCAGACGTGGGAATAGATTAGTTTTACCAAAACAAGGTCAAATATCTCACTACTTTTATAGCGTTCTCATTTTTCTAAACTTGGTAATTTAAAAAAAAAAATTTAAAAAAGAAACCGTTTTATGTATATACACTAACTATACTATGGAATTTATATGTAGCCCGAGACAATTCCTCTTTACTTGATGCAGCCCAGGGAACCCAACAGGTTAGACCCCCCATGCTCTAAGTATTTTTTAGTTAAACTCCTTCACTTGCCAATTATCGGAATGAATCAAATGCCAAGACAACACACTTGACGGCCTGTCCCCATTTGTATGACGACAGCTACACGGTGACCAGTTTGGGAGGGAATGTCTTCCTGGAGCAAAGGCATAGGTGTGTTTTTCATAAAGTACGTGCTATGGAGACCGACACTGGAAACCCCACCACCACCACCTCAGTGAGGCCACTTTCTGCCCTTGTTAGCAGTGGCATTTATTTCTTACTCTGAGTGATTTACAAACCTCCGTGTGCAATTGGGTCACCTCAGATGCTTTTCCAAGATGCAGACTCCTGAGTCACCAACTCTGTAAAACTCTATCCAGAAATTCTCAAAATATACATTTTTGAACAGGCCCCCTGGACGAATTCTGATCATCCTCAGTCCACCTTTAAAACATAATGCTCCTATCATGACAAAGTGGGTCTTCCCAAATACAAAGTTTAAACAAATATTCTGGCCTTCCTGTTTTCTTCAATTTAGTTAGGAGAAGAGACCTCCAACTTTGAAGGCCAAGTTCTTGGGTACACAGATACCCAGAGGAAAACTGCTTGTTTCTATGCATCTAGACCAAAAAGGTTCCCCATCTTCCTAGATGGTTTACACTCCCCTCCACTGAACTCTATGAAAGTCAGTGTCCCCCTGGAGCCCATGACCCAGGGCTCCTGCAGCTGTAATGCTCGTGGCCAGTAACGACCAGAAATAACATACACACCACATCCCAGAGTCACAGGCTCCTTCCAGGCAGGACCTGTGTGCAGCTAAGCGCAGCCCCAGGAAGCGGGCAAAGGATTCGCTGACGTTTCTGCTCTTCTCAGCACTCAACTGACACTCAAAATCAACACCTTCCTAGACAGCGCTTTAGAAAAGTAAATACCAAAATGACTTTGCACTTATCTACCTGACACATAAATAAGAAAACAAATAAACAGACACAACTGGAGAGCGCTGGACACGCTTCCCTTTCTTTCAGACCTAGAGGATGGATAGCAAATTTACTACGTACTCAAAATACAGACATCCTTTCTCCACACACATAGTTACCTCAGGACACAATTTAATACACTGAATTCATAGATGTCATGGAGTAGAATCTGTCATGTCCAACACTCATGCGGTGAATCAGGACAGCAAGGGAGCACAGAGAGAAACGGGACAAAGCCCATCAGCAGGTCGCTGAGGAAACCTTCTCCACATCCCCTCCCAAACCCAAGGACTCAGCAGCCCCCCAGGCCTGAACCCCCGAGATGCACTCTTCCAAGTGGCCAAAAGCCCTGGGTTGGTTTCTAGCAAGGCACCATCTCACTGCACAGATTTCTGCTAAGTGAGTTGAAATGGGGGAAAACAAAAAAGAAAAAAGATATTTATTTTGCATACACAGCATGCCCTTGCATCAGGTAAGGACCAAAGTGGTGGGAAAATGCTAGACTGCTGGTGTTGGGTTTACAGGGGAAAACGAATCCCCTGCCCCACTCGAAGCCTAGAGGCATCCCCAGGGGAAGGCAAACATCCCCTGTGCTGGGGAGATAAGGCCAATGGGATCTCTCTCCCATCCTGCCCCTGTTAAAACCGATCATATTCTTAAAATGCGTTAAAGACATTTGTGGCTATTTTAGTCTCTGCTTTCATTTGCATCATAAATGGTGTCCTCACTGGCAAGACCACTCCTGGCTAAAAATAGCTGGTTTGGGTTTGCTACAATCAAGTAAAATTTCTAAACAAATTATGTGCATTTCTGTTGTTCATTAACAAAATGGGCCAAAGTGTGGGCGTGGATGCCGGGCCTTCAGTTCTACAAAGGACAGGAAAAAACTGATTCCAATAAAGCTTTTTTTCAGCAGGAAACCACATCACCTAAGCCCCATGAAACTACCTTTTGTTTTTAAAAAGCAGAAGCGTCCTCCTCTTGTGACACTCCGAGCTAGGTGTGAGTCCTTATTTCCTTTACATACACAGCAACCCACAGCACAGTGGACTTTCTTGGGTCAGAAATAGACCACACGGAAGTCTCAGCAGAAGGTAGTATGTCTACATGGTGGGGAAGACCCAGCTTGGGAGCCAGAGGGCTACTCAGATCCCAGCTTCTCCTCTCCCGGGCAGTGGAACACCTATAACTAATCATGTCACCTCTCCAGCCTCCATGGCCTCAGCTTTAAGACAGGCTAGTCATCAGAGGCTGAGGCCAGGCACTGTGGCTCTCACCTGTAATTCCATCACTTTGGGAGGCTGAGGTAGGAAGGCTGCTTGAGACCAGGGGTTTGAGACCATCCTAGGCAATATAACAAGACCTTAACTCTACAAAAAAAAAAAATCAGCAGGGTGTGGTGGTGTGCATCTGTAGACCCAAGAGGCTACTCAAGAGGCTGAGGTGGGAGGATTACCTGAACCCTGCAAGTCAAGGCTGTGGTGAGCCATGAATGTGCCACTGCACTCCAGCCTGGGAAACAGAGTGAGACTCCGACCCAAAAAAACAGTAAGTATCCTGAGACAGGGTTGTGACAAAGATGCGATCAGAGAACAGCGCTGAGCACAGAGGAAGCCCCCAACAGACAACAGTGTTGTTGATATGATGTGAACCCCACAGCCTCTTAGAACTGGAATATAAACCCTGGAAGACGGCGAACGTGACTTTTCCAGTTAAATGCATGGCACAGCACGGCCCAGAGTGAAGTGATTTTGCCCTGGTCTATGCCACAGGATCTTGTTATGACGGAACAAGGCCACGGAGCAAGAAGCTTCCAGAGCCATCCTGGAGCCGCCACACTTGAGTGGGCCCTTTCCGTCTCCCCCTTTCTCTAAGAGGTGTGATTCCTGTCACCCCATCCCAGGGTACTGGTTCCAAGGGGCAGGTGCTGGGGAGGGGAGATCGCAGGTCAACGCCAGGGTTGGCAGGCCACACTCAGGAGTGGAGGTAGTGACTCTCCTTAGAGTTGTAGGTACCTCTTTATTCATAAGGTAACTTTTTGGCTGGGCGTGGTGGCTCACACCTGTAATACCAGCACTTTGGGAAGCTGAAGTGGAAGGTGGATCGTTTGAGCCCAGCAGTTTGAGGCCACTCTGGGCAACACAGCAAGACCTCATCTCTATAAAAAAAATAAAAATAAAAAAATTAGTCAGGCAGGGTAATGCATGCCTGTAGTCCCAGCTACTCGGGAGGCTGAGGTGGAAGGAAGGATCAACCGAGCCCAGCAAGTGGAGGCTGCAGTGAGCCGTGACTGTGCTCCTGCCTGGGTGACAGAGTGAGGCCCCGACTCAAAACGCTACCGCGTTCATTTAACGTCACGTAAACATACTCTTGGAGTCTGAAGCAAAACGGAGTGGTTTTCCATGTGAAGACAAAATTTAAAAACTGTTGTTAGAGTTATTTCTTTCTTTTTTTTTTTTTTTTTTTTTGAGCTGGAGATTCACTCTGTCGCCCAGACTGGAGTGCAGTGGCCGCTCCTGGCCACCGCAGCCTTGACCCGCTGGGCTCCGGCGATCCTTCCGCCTCAGCCTTCCGAGTAGCTGGAATTGCAGGCATGTGCTACCATGCTGGCTGATTTTTTGATTTACTGTAGAGATGAGGTCTCGCTGCCCAGGCGGGTCTCGAACGCGCGGGCTCAGGCAATCCACTCACCTCAGCCTCCCAAAGGCACGGGATTACAGGCTGAGCCACCAAGCTGGCTTTTTCTAAACAGAACCTGTCTCTAATCCTAATGAGAATTACAAAAATAAATAAATAAAGGAGGAGGAGACGACGAAGAGGAAGAAGAAGAGGGAGGAAAAAGAAGGGAAGGAGGAAAATTGCCGTAG
The DNA here is from genome assembly GCF_000164805.1 of Carlito syrichta. Taxonomy (NCBI): domain Eukaryota; kingdom Metazoa; phylum Chordata; class Mammalia; order Primates; family Tarsiidae; genus Carlito; species Carlito syrichta. Next base: position 517,432 of record NW_007248528.1, read on the forward strand.
CTTATAATTCTCTCTTTTTTTAATCTCGGGGTAAACACTACAGCCGCAGGCACCCCCCTCAGGTCAAACAGGAAAGGGTTAAAGACTGCGGAAAAATTCCTTTTTAAAAGTGAACAAGCTAAGACCTGAACTGGTCTTTTCACTGCCCAGTTAACACCGCCCTTTTTCCCTGGCAGGCTATTAGAACGTCGTTCACACACACGTGATAGAACTTTCTCGGCAACCCAAAACATAAAGTGAATTATTCCATTTAAAACAGTGTAACCTACAGCCAGCACTTTTCACGATGGCCAAGGGTCCAGTCATCGAATCCACGGGAGGGCTGTACGACTTCAGTTAACGACTTAAAGGAGATTGTGCAGACGTCACGTTGCAAAACCCCCGGTACATTTCAGGCCCTGTAATTGCACCAATGACGCCCTCCTGATAAGCTTGCACACCTTAAAAATTAAAATCATCATTACAAGTTCAAGACCCTGTTCCTCTACTAAACCACACAGAGCCTTTTAAAGAGTTTCTTCCTCTTACTTGGGATGATTCAATACGTGACTTTTGTTTTGGACAGACAGAGTAGTAAGACTTACAGATTTACAGAATGTACCTTTCTAGAATTACACTTCAGTACTTAGGGATAAAATATTTAGTTGAGGTGAGTATATTTCTGTTACGTGTTTCTACTCCCAAATTATTTTTCTGTCTCGAAAATGAGAAAATGAATGCAAATTCGGACAGCGAAAACATACTAACCTGAATTCTTATATATGAGCCAGGGGGCGGGGGGCAGGTTTGGGGGAGGGAGTGTCTGCCTTCAAATAAACTATACACTCCAGGATTATAGAACTCAGATGTTTTAAAACTCACCACATGTTTCCAATGCAGACAGTTTATAGAGTATTCCACTATAAAGTGATCAATTCTTGTTTTATTGTATTTCCATGTTTTAATTTTTTTTTAGATTATTTAATTACAGCTGTTTATGGCATACCTATCTTTGAACTGTTGGATTATATCACTAGGCTTGGGTGGAGAATGTGGATTTAATTCAAAAGTCTACTAAAGCCCATACTTTGGAACAAAATCTGGTGAATGTTAGCAACTATGGAAACCTCTTTTCATTTTATATCATCAAATTCCGAGCAGTGGGAAAAACTGAAATTAAAACTTCAAAACTTTTACCAATCCTATTAAAACCAAAGTATGAGATAATAATGTGAAAATTATAGTACAGCCCAGAGAATGCTTAGGAATGTTATAAGACATAAACTTATATAGACACTATTTTAAAATATTAGACAATTTGAAAACGTGTAACCCACATGGGCAACATTATGTTCAATTCGTATCTGCGCCCACTTAGAAAATGAAATCAGAGTTGTTTCAACAGTCAAGACCCAGTAATAGTTCTCAGTGAAGACGTAGCGACTTATGTCATGCTGCCATTTTGAAACATCATTTCCATATGAATAAACATGTGGCATGGCTTTTACCACACTATCCAAAATGGTTGCATTTATTCAACTCCATGGGTTGCATGAACTTCTTGCTACTGCACTATAAACTACCACAATGCACACATGCGCAGTCTGCAACTCTACAGACACTGACGTGACTGTAGAGTTCCCGCACATTTCATGAGTTAATGACTTCGGCACAGTCACTCATTCTCATGCTTATGGTTTCTTACAGTCATGGAATCTAAACCGCCCTTAATCACAGTTACCTGCACAGACACTCTTCCTCATTCATAACCCAGCAGCCAGGCCTTAACGGGAGTCAGGGTGATTAAACACAGTGACCATAGGACCATTGGTGAGAAGCCAGGTCTTGTGGCCCACCTGTCCTGGAGGACATCCCCAACTAGACAGACAGCAGCAGACATGGGAGGAGGCAGGAGGACCCCACTTCCTATGATGTGAGATGCCTCAACCAGATCCAATCCCTCATGCTCACAATACGCCTCACCTTCCAACCCATTTCTCAAAACCTCCTTAGAGCTCCCGCTGTTCCAGTTGGGCCTGCTGGTCACCAAAATCACCACCGGGATCGTGACAGTAATTGAATCTGTCGTGCCTGGTCAGTGTTGGCAAAGTAAAGCACACAGGCATCTCCTCATCCCATCAAAATGTACAGGAAATTAGAATTGTTCAATGAACTCCAGTCCCCCCATACCCAGGAAAAAAGTAGAAGAAAACTGCACCTTCTCCCCAAAAGTTGCTCACTTCAAAGACCGGGGTCCCACTCTGAATGCGGACACACACACACTCACGCACACACACTCACGCACACACTCGCACGCACACTCACGCACACACTCACACACACTCACGCGCACACATGCACTCCCATGCACACATTTACATGCACACACTCCCATGTGCACACTAGTGTGCATGCACATACACTCGCATACACAGGAAACTCTCGTGGACACACTCACATACACACAATCACATGTACACTCACACACATGTACACACACACACACACACACACACACGTCTTCCATGCTGCACACTCACTGCCATCTGCCATGTGGCACCCAACATGCTCCCAAGGACAGAACCTGCCACGTGTCTGACAAGACAAGCTTGACCATTGAGAGGCTTCCTCGGAGGCTGCCAGTGACAATGAACCTGTTCATCAACACATCTCAGCTCGTGAACCCCAGCCTGTTTTCAGAGATGCATTGCCACAGGGGAAAGAGAGTCGTGCTCAAGGAATGCTAGAATTCAAATCTGAAAAGTGAAGTATTCACTTTGAGAAATATTTTTGCTTGTGTTCATGTGTAGCCAAAGAACATTTAATTCTTCCATAAACAAACCTCTAGGAAAAATTCATCAAATTTCTTTGAGGATCTTAGAACCCCAAGTGGAAAAAAAAATAACATGTAACATTTTTCCCTAGATTATGATCTGATTAGAGCAGCCACGCCATTCAGTGACCACTTAAAATGCACACCAGAGATATGCAAAAGCAGAAAATATTTCAGATTACATATCACCCAGTAAAAACCAAGAGTCGGTGCCCTTGAAGGATCAGTGGAGGAGAAGCAGAGAGCTGAGGGGTCAAATCAAGGAAATTTGGATTCGAGGAGGACATTATCCAGACAACTGAATCCATTGACTTGGTTACCCCAACATCATCAGGGTATTAGAGGGCCAGAATCAAAAAAGAAAAATGCACCAAAGACTTTCCATAATAGACAAAGCAGGATTTATCTGGCAGATCGTCTTCATACATAAAATGAGGGACATTAGAAGATTAACAATAAAATGACAGAAGCCCAAAGACAAATTGTCACGGACTAGAAGATTCCAGAATCACCTTGGTAAAGACATGTGCATCTTCCAGCAACTTGCATACTCTGGTAACTGTAGGTGGGGGGAACTGGCATTCCTGGGCCAAAATTTCCCTCTCTGTAAAGTGAAGGAATTAGGCTAAGAGAGTTCTTTCTTTTTTTTTTTTTTTTTTTTTTTGAGCCGGAGTCTCACCCTGTTGTCCAGGCTGGGGTGCAGTGGCATACTCACGGCCGCCCCAGCGTCGACCTGCTGGGCTCTGGCGGTCATTCCACCTCAGCCTTCCAAGTAGCCAGAACTACAGGCACGCACCACCATGCCCGGCTAATTTTTTGATTTATTGTGGAGACAAGGTCTCACCAAGTTGCCCCGGCTGGTCTCGAACTCCTGGGCTCAGGCAATCCTCTCACCTCAGCCTCCCAAAGTGCTGGGATGACAGGCTTGAGTCACCGCTCCCGGCCGGACTAAGAGAGTTCCAAGGTCACATTGCGTCTAAGACTCCAGCAGCTCCTTCTCGGAAACATCAAGATGTGGAAAGCAAAGTCACCCTCAGGGACTCTGGAAGGATGCACCACGCAGGAACTGGAGTTGGCAAGAGGGAGAGACCAGCGAGACAAGCCACATCACCTGCCCACTGCCAGGGAGGGCAGGCCGATCGGGTGCAGAGTCCAGAGACTGAGGCTGCTGCTTCGAGGAGGAGGGAGGGGCAGGGAAGAAGAGACACACCCCAAGGGCCTCGCAGCATCCTCGCTCTGGGGCCGGCCTCCTCCGCCTCCAACCTCAGTCTCCACAAGCATGGTGCGCTCATGCATGGACTGCCTGAGCCATAAGCCCCACAGCATGGGCTGCCAAAGAGAACTCGCTGGGAAGAGAAACCATATCCCGTGGGGAAACAAAGTCAGCCACAGTGCAGACCACCCAGGCTGAGGGGGAACTGGACACGAGCACCAGGCAGAGAAGACACAGCAGCAACAGGGAACCATGCCAGGACCCCCTCACCGTCCTCAGACATTCCCACAAGGACTTCTCAGACCCCCCTTGGATGCACGGGTCCCCTCAGTACCCTCATCTCCACCCACACCCCAGGGGAACTCGATGCAGGACTGCAGGGTAGATGGTGCTGACCCTGGCACTGGTACCCACCCCTTGGGGCCCCCATCCTGGCCACCACTGAACTCAGGTCAGCCAGACGTCTCAGGCCCAACCCCTTGCTGCCTCAGGCCCAATCCCTCTCCTGGGATCGAGATGACCCCTCTCTGCCTCCACACCTACAGGACAATGTCCAGTTGTCTTAAGGACACTGTCTCTGCCAGTGTCAGGGCTAAGACAGCTATTGGGCTATTCTATTCCTCCTGAATACCAAGTCCACACACCAACAACAAGGGCCTTTTTAAAAATGGTGGCTTCACCCTGAAATGCTGACTCTGACAGCAGCATTTGAGATGTTTGATAGTCCATGGGCTCACCTTACGAACTATGACTATAGAAATATTACTCAATATATATAATGTTTTTTATTGTTAAAAAATAGCAATAACCCAAAAGTAAATGAAATCTCTACTAAAAGAAATAGTAGCTCATGCCTGCAATCCTAGCACTTTGGGAGGCTGAGGTGGGAGGACCTCTTGAGCCTAGGAGTTTGAGATCAATCTGGGTAACGTAGCAAGACCTAGTCTCTATTAAAAAATTAAATTAAATTAAAAATGAGCCAGGTGCAGTGGTGTGTGTCTGCAGTCCCAGCTACTCAGAAGGCTGAAGTGGAAGGATTGCCTGAGCCCAGGAGGTCGAGGCTATGGTGAGCCATGATTGTGCCACTGCGCTCCAGTCTGGATGACAGAGGGAGACCTCAAATTTAAAAAAAACAAAAGAAAAGAAAGAAATTTCTTTAACTAAGTAGATGAAATAACAATGGATAGCATATGAGAAAAAAGCATGCAAAATTAATCTTGATAAGGTTTTATGGCAGACATTTTAACGTAGAATTTGAGGGACATCATATTTGGATCTGAAGAAACATCTTTATTTACCTTTGAGACTGTCATGAGTCTTAATTTCTGAATTCAGATTTGCAAGCAGCATGGTGCCAGTATGCCCCTGGCACAAGCACAGCGATCCCACCCACGCCACACGCACCTGCGGCTAACACATGGGCGCCCAGCAGTCACGTAAGCTGTTCACGGGTGGGTACCTTCAGAGGGAGTCACCCCAGTCTTCACAGCCCAGCTGGGAAGTGGCCACAGGCAGCCCCACGCCACAATCACCACTCAGAAACAGCAAGAAGACAGACAGCCCACAGCAGCAGGGCTAGGGAGCCCAGGGCAGGGCTCTGCGTCCACCACCTCCCCCCCCCCACGCCATGCTTCCTTTCCACACTCCAGCCGCTCAGAATACAGACTAGAATCTTCCATCAAAACAGCCAGTGAAGCCGGGCGTGGTGGCTCACACCTGTCATCCCAGCACTTTGGGAGGCCCAAGCAAGAGAAGTACCTGAGCGCAGGGATTCAAGGCAAGCCCAGGCAATTTGGCGAGACCTCATCTCTACAATAAATCAAAAAGTTAGCCAGGCATGGTGGCGTGTGCCTGTAGTTCCAGTTACTTGGATGGTTGAGGCAGAAGGATTGCCTGAGCCCAGCAGATGGAGAGTGTGGTGGCCATGAGCGTGCCCTCCAGCCTGGGTGACAGAGAGACACTGACTCAAAAAAAAAAACCCACCCAGCACACTGAAAATCAGCTCGAAGGAGAAGGTGCAAGCCAAGCCAACACCACCAGGAGAAATGTGTCTGAAACACAGGCATTCACGTGGAAAATGAGAGAGAAAAGGAAGAAAGGGAAGGAGAAGGTGGGAGAGGAACAGAAAGAAGCCCCGGCCTGAGTGTGGACCGCAGACTGTGAGAACACACAATGAGGACCTCAGCAGGGCCAGCACTGTGCGCCGTGAGAGGGGGTGTCTCTGGAGTGACCTTGGGGACCCGTTCCTAGAAGACCGCATTGAGCATCGGGTGCTTCATGACAAAGGAGACACAAACCACAATGGAGAGACCCAAGAAGACTCACAAAAGGAAAAAGAGGAAGTGGGCGTGACAATGTCAGGACTTGGAGCATTTACAGAGAGCACGGGGAGCTGGCTCCCAGCATGTCCCTTAATGCCACAACCTTCTGTCCTCGGGGGACAACCTCTGCAGCAGGGGCATCGGGAACATGGCCGTTTTTCTCAGCCAGCTGTCGAGGTACCACGGAGGCGCTGCAGGCCAGCAGGCTGACAAGTGGTCTCTGTGCACCAAGTTCAAGATGGTCCCCGGGTGGGAGGGGCAGGAGGGAGGAGGTGGCCGGGCCACTTAGGAAGGCGCCCCGGGCAGCAGCTCACACCTCACCCCGGCAGGGCCAGCCTTTCTGGGGCACCTCCCAGGACACAGAACCATGTAGGGGCAACTACCCTGAGGGGCTGAGGATGCTGGCAGAGGAGGAGCCTCCTCGTGTCAGCAAAGCCGTCCTTGACAGACAAGACGAGGCAGGGATGGGGGAAGGACAGCAGGATCCGCATATGTCCAGCCACCACTGTGCTCTTGAGCTCTGCAGCAGAGTGGCCTTCTCGGCTGGGAATCTGTTCTTGCTGCTCATTTTCTCCACCCCCTCTGTGAATAGCCCCAACATCCTCTCCTGCCCCGAGACCTGAGCTCCCTCCTGCAGGCCCCGCAGGCCCTGCTTGTACATAATTCCGTTATAACACTGATTGCACCAAGTCCCAGTTCTAGGCTCACACATCTGGCTCCCTCAACAGAGCTGCGAGTCCTCCTTGAACCAGTCCTAGAGTGGCCCACGCAAGGAGGTGCAACTGCATCTGTGGGTACAGTTGGGTGTCGTCATTCAAGGTGGCTGCATCCTACAAAGGCTCTTGGAACAGTGCTCTCAGGAAACACAGGTGAGCTTCCCAGGAGCCTCTGGTCTCAACATGTTAGTCAATCGATCGACATATCACCTTGTTTTATGTGTGCTTCTGTTTAAAGACTCTCAAGTTAGTATCTATTGCTGGCTCAATACGGAATCTGTACCCAGCAGCACCATAATTCCCCTGAGGGAAATGTCCTGGACACACGTGTGCTCTGTAAGTCATGTCACAGCCTTCCATGATCGGCCACACCAGACCATGTGTCAGTACTTTATACAGCAAGGCCGCCAACACAAAGCACACCCTGGACAACATGTGGCACCAGGGAGACCCTGACACTTGCAGCAAGAGCACTGGGATGGAGAGCACGGCCCTCCCTGACCCCACTGGGAGCACATGCACAGAGGCCACGCACGGTGCTGCATCACTGCACATGTCCCCAAACAGCCACAGAGGCCAGGAGCATACTGACAGGGATCACAGACCAACTGCAGTAAGCAGGTAAACTTGAGAAGACGAGGTCTGCCCACCCAAGGGGTCACTGTGCTCCCAGAACCCGCGAGGTCCCCGGCCTGTGTGAGTAGTGGGCGACCAACAACCCAGAGACGTGTAAAAGCAAGAGAGTGGGTGAGTGAGGGGGCATGTGGGAGGGTGCAGGGGAGTGTGCAAGTGAGGTGTGGTCAGACGAGTGTGTGTGAGACTGAGTGAGGGTAGACGAACAGTGTGTGTGCGTGTGAACATGAGAGCGTGCGGGGTGTGTAAGTGCTTGTGTAATCATGGAAGTGGGAACGTGTGTGTGATTGTGTGAGCGCGTGAGTGCAAACAGAACAGTGCATGTGAGGTGGACACGTGAGCCTGCGTGTGTGCATGATGAAGAGAGAGCATGTGCGCAGTGACAGACGCCAAGGCGACCCGTCACTTCCAGCCCGGTGTCCCACGCCATTAGCTCAGGGCCTGGGGATGCTCTACTCCAGGGGGACACAGGGCGCTCTGCCTTCCAGAGTCTGCCTGGCCGGGCTCTGGCCAAGGGTGGTTTGGGGTCCTCAGAGCTGACGGTCTGTCCCAAAAGGGGGTGACGCAAGAGGGGTGAGATGGGGGGGTGAGAAAAAAATAGGAGGCAGTCGAATGGAGGAAGCAGGAGCAGCTTGGTGACGGCAGCTCTGGCCTCCGCCATCCCTGGCATCACTGCCACCAGGCTGCTCTCACAGTCCCCCACCTGCAAGCCGATGAGACTCGCGTGCATCCAGGATGAAGGCGCAGGAGTCGCCAGCCACAGGCCAGACATGCCCCCGGCACAGCCTGGTCTTCTCAATGAGGATGCACCTTGCTTGGCCAGGACTCATCTGCAAGCGCTGCTGAGCTCACAGGAGTTGCCACCGTGGGGACCCTTCTGTTTAGGGGCACTGGCAGGTACAGCTATGACCGTGTGGGCTCCCCACACCCTTACGCCACAGGAACCCTCAAATGTCCAGGAGACACGGGTCTCAATGCCCACTCTTCCGGATCTCAAACGCTGGCTCGCAAGTGAGATACTTGCAAGCCCGGGTCAGCCTCACCTTCTTTTTGTAGAAAAAGAGAAAGAGTGACTGAGGGGGCACGTGGGAGTGTGCAGGGGAGTGGGCAAGTGAGGTGTGGTCAGAGGAATGTGTGTGAGACCGAGTGAGGGTGGACGGAACAGTGTGTGTGCGTGTGAACATGAGAGCGTGTGGGGCGTGTGTGCATGTGTAGTCATGGAAGCATGAACGCGTGTGTGATCGTGTGAGCACGTGAGTGCAAACAGAACAGTGCATGCGTGGTGGACATGTGAGCCGGTATGTGTGCGTGATGAAGAGTGAGCATGTGCACAGTGACAGACGCCAAGACGACCGTCACTTCCAACCTGGTGTCCCACGGCATTAGCTCAGGGCTTGGAGACGCCCTACTCCGGGGGGACGCAGGGCGCTCTGCCTTTCAGAGTCTGCCTGGCCGGGCTCTGGCCAAGGGTGGTTTGGGGTCCTCACTGACAATCTGCCCAAAAGGGGGTGATGCTAGAGGGGCGATTGGGATCCCGCTGAAACACATTCACTCATTCAACACTTATGAAGTACCAACTGCATGCAAGACTGTTTTCCATGCTGGCAGGATCACAGACACAACAGTAGCCAGATGCCTGCTGGCCCAGAGCTTCTGCTCATGACTGGAGCAGCTTTGGTAGGCGCATGGCCTGGGGCTCCCAAAGGAACTCTCCCCAGCCTCCCTCTGGGCCTCTCCAGCAGGGACAGAGGCAGGAGGACTTCTGAAACGCAGTGCGAATCGGGGAACAAGAGTAAAACTGAGGGTGAACGGAAGGGGAACCGGGACCGTGTGTAGAAGCTGCGGCTGTCGCAGGAACATTCTGCTCTGGGTGAGACTAAGGACGACCCTTCCTGGGCACGTTCCCTGGGACCCAGAACCTTCTCCTCCAACTTCCCATCCCAGATGGGGGCCGTGTCTGCTGAGCAACTAGGGGCTGAGGCCAAATCCTTCCCCAAACCTGGATGGTCTCCAGACCTGTACTCTACGGCGTCAGTCACACCAACGCAGGACACTGCAGGTGTACCAGGAAGCAGAGCTGCCCCTCCACCCCCCAATAACACAAGTTTCACTGAGATGAAACAAACACATGGTTAAGGAGAAGACTGCTCACACACTGATGGCAAGCCAGACAGACGCTAAGGAGACAGATGACCCATTACATTAAAACGAGGCTACTAGAAAAGGAAAAAAAGTCCTCCAAAATCATACCTGTGAAAGAAATACTAAAATCTTGCTCTACTATGTAGCTAATTCTGGTAAAAATATTGTTTACGGCTGGGCGTGGTGGCTCACACCTGTAATCCCAGCACTTTGGGAGGCTGAGAAGTAGGATTGCTCGAGGCCAAGGGCTCGAGACCAACCTGGGCAACAGAGCAAGACCCTGTCTCTACCCAAAACTTTAAAAGTAGCTAGGTGTGGTAGCACCAACAGTCCCAGCTACTCAGGAGGCTGAGGAGGGAGGATCACTTGAACCCAGAGGGTAGAGGCTGTAGTAAGCTATGATTGTGCCACTGCACTCCAGCCTGGGTGATAGAGGAAGACACTTCCAGACTTCAAACTTTACTACAGGCTACAGTAACCAAAGCACCATGGCACTGGGGCCAAAATAGACACATAGACTAATATAACAGGACAGAGATCCTGGAAACAAAACCACAGACCTCCAACCGACTCATCTTCAGCAAAGCCGACAAAAACAAACACACTGGGGAAAGGGGACCCTATTCAGCAAGTGGTACTGGGAAAACTGGCTGACCACCTATGGAAGAATGAAACTGGACGCCTCCCTATCACCACATACAGAAATCAACTTGAAATGCTAAAGGACTTAGATGTGAAACCTCAAACTATAATACTCTTAGAAGAAAATTTATGAAACACCCTCCTGGACATTGGCCAAATCCTTCAAAGCAAATGCAGAAAAAGCTAAGATTGACAGGTGAGACCTCATCAAACTGAAAACTTTTTTGCACAGCCAAAGAAACCATCAAGAGAGTAAAGAGACAACCCACAGAATGGGAAAAAATAATTGCAAGCTATGCATTCAAAAAGGGCCTGACATCCAGGATCTACAAGGAACTCAAACAAATTGACAGAAAAAAAAAAAAACGTTAAAAACTGGGCAAAGGACGTGAATAGACACTTCTCAAAGGAAGGCAGACAAGCAGCCAACAGACACATGCAAAATGCCCAGCCTCCCTCATCATCAGAGAAATGCAAATCAAAACTACAATGAGATACCACCTAACTCCGGTCAGGATGGTTCTCATTAGTAAATCAAAAAGCAACAGGTGCTGGCACGGCTGCAGAGAAAAGGGAATGCATCTACACTGTTGGTGGGAAAGTAAGCTAGTTCAGCCTTTGTGGAAAGCAGTGTGGTGTTTTCTCAAAGAACACAAATTGAGCTACCATATGACCCAGGAATCCTCTTCTGGTAATATACCCAGAAGAACATAAATCGCTCTACCAAAAAGACACCTACATGCATATGTTTACTGCAGCACTAATCACAATAGCAAACACATGGAACCAAGTCAGGTGCCCATCAAAGACAATGTGGTACATTCACATAGTGGAATACTATGCAGCCATAAAGAGGACAAAAATCATGTCCTTTGGGGCAAAATGGATGCAGATGGACACCATCAGTCTAAGTGAACTATCATCAAATCAAAAGACTGAACACCACATGTTCTCACTCGTAAGCAGGCCCTAAACATTGGGCAAGTGAGCACAAGGGTGGGAACAGCTGCCCCTGGGCACTGCTGAAGGGGGTAGGTAAGGGGCACACAGTCACCCATGGGGCACCATGTCCACTCCTGGGGGAACAGAGCTTGCTGGAAGCCAGAACATCACCTGCACACAATATACTTACGTAGTAAATCCCACATGTACCCCATGATTCTAAAATAAAATAAAACTGAATATACAAAGAGTGCCAAAAAATGTATACACAGTTTAAGAAAGGAATAAACTGTATTAAGATTGTGATACTCAATCTATACCAACAACAAAAGATGAATACAAGTCACGTTTGACCTCACAAGAGGTACTCAAAGTGGTTCCCATCTGCTGACACTTCTGATGACAGGGAACTAACAGTAATACAGAGATGACATCTTTTAAAATGTGTATACATTTTCTGGCACTCCCAGTATATATTGTTTTTTATTCACAAAAGTAGATGGTCACTCTTGACATGTACTTGTAACAGACAAGATTTACTAACTCACCTACATTCAAATCCTGATCTGTCACTATCTCTGTGACCTAAAGTAAGTCACCATGCCATCAAGGTCTCACTCTACTCCTCCCTTAAGCCAGGGTATAATGTGACCTAAGTCACACAGCAGAAGATGCCGCCCTCTTTGGGGTGTAAGAACTGCTCCTCAGGCCTTTGAAAACCAGCCATGCATGTATGAAACAATCTGAGGCAATTACCCAGAGCACCTGCTAGAAGCCACTGTTCCCCAGAGTAAGCCAACATCAGGCCAGTCACTCAACAGACCAGCCTGTGCATCTCCCTCAGGTGAGTCGCATTCTTTGTGTGGGACATGTCTGAATGCCTCCCATCCAGGCAATCGGATGGGGCCACCACAGTGACAGGTTCCTGACTTGGTGCCATGTGGTGTGACATCCTGTTCCATGAACACACAGGTCATCCTGTTTGTTCGAGGGCGGCTCTAAGCCAACCTGCTGGATACCTGCTAGAAACAAGATGGCCTGGACGGACCGCTGGCTGGAGGGTGGGACTCCTCCCTCGCCCCATCTGGCCCTGACCAAGGCTCCTCATCTCAGGCAATGTCCCTCAATGCCAGCATCTGCAGATCCGTCATGGTGGGGGGAGGCACGCCTCCTCTGCAATCGTGTGTTTTCACTTTCTTTTCTCACGTCAATGAAAAAGTAAGGGAATCGTTGTAAGGATATTGAAGATGCCCCAGTGCCTGCCCCTAACCTCACCCCATCACCCAAAACAGCACCAGGGCTGTGCCATGCTGCTTTCTCCATCAGGTCTTACGAGAAAGGAAGGCGGCATACTCGGTGCCTCAGTGGCACGTCTGGGACAAGTAGGGGCCAGACGGCAGCACTGGGCTTCACAGAAACCCAAACGGGAAGAAGATGGAGGAGTCAAGTCACCACAGGGGGCTCTGAAGACGGGCTCCCTGAGCTCAGACAAGGCTGCAACCTGCTCCCAGGGCTGTACTCACAGGGAACAGCATCCTAGCATCCGTCAGGAAGCATCACTCTTCACGTGACATCCATAGGGTCAGTGTGGAGTTTACTGGCCTTACAGTTTTGTTTTAATTTTTATATAGGTTGGGCACAGTGGCTCACGCCTATAATCCCAGCACTTTGGGAGGCTGAGGCTGGAAGATCACTTAAGCCCAGGAATTCGAGACCAGCCTGGACAACACAGAAAGACCTCGTCTCTACCAAAAAAAATCAAAAAATTAGCCAGGCATGGTGATGCACGCCTGTAGTCCCAGCTACTTGGGAGGCTGAGGCAAGAGGATCACCTGAACTCAGAAGGTTGAAGCTGTGGTGAACCATGACAGTGTCACTGCATTCTAGCCTGGGTGATAGAGTGATACCCACCTCACCTCTCAAGGAAAAAGTCAATTTTAATATAAGCATGTTTGAATCACAGTTGTCAGAGAGGTATAAGATATTTGTATCTAGTTGGTGCATATTCAAATAACTTAGTGAAAGTAATTTAAGTCAAGATGGGGTTCTAAGGATCTGAGTCGCTTCATTTCTTCCTTTCAAAGAGGTGGATCTGTTCCCAGTTCTGGGACAGGCAGGGCTGCAGGGCTCCTCAACCCCATAATAGTCCAGAAACATCAGGCAGGAAGCCTCACTGACTCACAGCAGAGGAGACTTCTCACTAACGTATTCACAGAAAGAAAGTTTCTGTGTGTTGGAAAAGCGGTTGGAACACATCACACCTGGGCTCCTGATGACACAGGTTCGCATAAACAAGTAAACCAGGGCCCTGTCACTTCCCTGGAAACAGCTGCATTCACCTGGCAGCCCCTGTGTCAGCAAGCACCAGCCAGGACGAGGACGGGACAGGTTCCATGGTAGGGCCTCGGGACAGTTCATCCTCCTGCTGCCTCTGTGTGGGCGGAGCCTTCGGGGAAGCCATTCACCCTCTCTGATTTCCAGGTTGGGTGGGAGAAGGTGGGAACTGCTGTGGAGTCACCTGGATGCCACAAGGTGACGCTACCCATGGGGTAGTGCCATCAACCACGCAACACGCAGACAGCAGATGCGGCATATGGCGAGTTGAATAACTGGGTCAGCAGCACTTAGCGTGTGCCACCTACACACCACGTGCCCTGCCAGCCCTGGGGACACAGTGAGGTTGTGAAGCCAGAGACTCAGACTCTCAAAAGCCACCCAACAAGAGACCCCCCCTAGGAGTTAAAACTCTGGGCAGAATAAAGTGCATGCGGTGAAGGGACACGGCAGGGATGCCAGTGCGGCCTCCTCCGTGCCAGGCCCCGGCCCACGTCTACAGCCTCCACACTCCACATTCCAACATCAGGACCACGCAGGGACTGGGCGACCTTTTCTAGTGAGAGGTCAAATGCCTTCATTAAATCAAGCATTTCTTCCGAAAAACACACAGGATTTCGATATCCTACAGGAATGTGGAATACGAGCCTCGCTATGGCCAATGTGCATCACGATTTGATTGGAAGGGGAATTCTGACTCGGGGCGTTGATTATTATGTTCATTTATCCACGCATTCATTCACCAAGCTTCCTGAAAGGAAGAAAATTCTTGATGGCTTTCTTGTGAATATTTGTTACAGTCAATTATTCTTCATGTTTTAAGGTATCTTGAGTATACATAATTTAGCTCAAGACCTTAAAACTATTGGGCCGGACTTCTCATCTCTTTTTGCTTTGGGGTTTTTTGTTTTCGTTGGAGTCTCACCCTGTCACCCAGGACGGAGTGCAGTGGCACGCTCATGGCCACAGCAGCCTCTACCTGCTGGGATCAGGAGATTCTTCTACGTCAGCCTTCCAAGTAGCTGGGACTACAGGTATGCAGCACCACGCCCAGCTAATTTTTTTATCTATTGTAGAGGCAAAGTTTCACCAGTTGTCCAAGCTGGTCTTGAACCCCTGGGCTCAGGCAATCCTCTCGCCACCGCCTCCCAAAGTGCTGGGTAAGCCAACGCACCCAGTGCCTCTAGTCTCTTGGATAAGAACAGAAGTGACCAATGTACACTCATACTCTAGCACCCTGGCCAAGAGTGCGATGTGTTGTGAAGGAGATCTAACAGCCTCTCTGAATTCAAAGCAGGACACTCTAATCTTTACACCTGAAGGGTAGGATGTCCTAACCTGCCTCTCCTTCTTCTTCTAAGACTCCTCCTTATCACTCCAGACCCAGTTTAAACGCTGCCACCCAACTTCCCTAAGCAGGCATTCAAACACTCCGTGGGTCCCCAAGACATTCCTCTACTATGGTAATTTCACCTTGTACTGCATTATTTATAAGTGTGCATGTCACCACTGAATTTTGAGATATCTGTTTCACTGTTCTCCGCTTATCACAGTGCTAGATGCATTGCAGAAGGTGACTTGTGACATAAATATAAATGAGCAAATAAAGGAATGAATGGCCAGGCACCATGGCTCAAGCCTGTAAACCCAGAGCTTTGGGAAGCCAAGGGGAAGGACTGCTTGAGGCCAGGGGATTGAGACCAGCCTGGGCAAGACCCTATCTCTACCAAAAAGAGAAAAAAAAAAACTAGCTGGCCGTGGTAACATGTCCCTGTAGTCTCAGTTACTTGGGAGGCTGAGGCAGGAGGATCACTGGAGCCCAAGAGTTTGAGGCTGCAGTGAGTGATGACCATGTCACTGCACCCCAGCCTGTCTCTAAGAAACAAAAAAATAAATGGATGGATGCACGGATAAACTAACACATGAACACAATAATCAAACTCCCCCGGAGTCAGAATTCCTCCTTCTAATCAAGTCGTGATACACATTAGCAATACCAATTCTCCTGTTCCACATTCACAACAGATAGGGGACTCTACAAATCTTTCTAAAGTATTACCCTGCTCTCCTCTGACATGCAAGGTAAACTTGGAGGTTTAAAAAAGTTCTACACATTAGCTGGCCTCAGTGGCTCAGCCTATAATCCCATATGCCTTGGGAGGCTGAGGTGAGTGGATTGTCTGCGCCGCCTGGGCAACTTGGTGCAGCCTCATCTCTACAATAAATCAAAAAGATCAGCCGGGCGTGGTAGCGTGCGCCTGTAGTTCCGGCTCCTTGGGAGGCTGAGGCAGGTCGAGGCTGCGGCGGCCGGGAGCGGCCACTGCACTCCAGTCTGGGCGACGGAGTGAGACTCGACGCAAAAAAAAAAAAAAAAAAAAGTTAAAACACTCCAGCCTGGGTGACAAGAGTGAGACTCCAACTCAAAAAAAAAAATTTAAAAAAAGTTCTACACAGGTGAAGAGAGAAAATGAATCCCCAAACAGGAAAATGCGTTTTGACGAACTTTTGCTCCATGTACACATCCACGTGCCCTCCAAAGGGCTCTTATTTCCCCAAATCTCCTGTCCTCACCTCATCCTGAGCTCAGCCTCAGTGAGGTTTCCTAACATTCAGAGCAAACTCCCCCATGTCCATCCACTGAGCTCACGCGACTCACTCAGACGAGATCCTGCAAGCTCCAGACGCCGGCAGCTTCAGTGACAGAATCACCACTTGTGTCTTTCCCTCTGCCCTCCGAGTCGCATGGCCACGAAAGAGACGTGTGGTCATTCCCCATGTCCACGACACCTGAGGCACAGCACCACAGAGCCACGAGCAGTGAATGGCCCTCATCCTCCGCCCTGCAGCCTGGGTGCCTCCCTCCCACTCCACGCAGCAGCCACAGCTCTCCTGCACAGACATGTCGTGTGCACAGAGCACATCCCGGGCCAGGCAGAGGAGACCTCCAAGGACAGCCTGAGAGGCCACACTGGAGGGGTCCCAAGGCCCACCAGGTGGGGAGAGACTCCAGCTGTCCCATCAGGCACTTTCTCCTGGAGCTGAGGACAAGAGCCAGTGCCTTGGTCACGGCAGAGACACACACGAGAGCTCAGTCACACTCTGGCCACGACATCGTCTTTCCTGCAGCCTCTATCCCATCTCCCTCAGGCCACGCACCCCAGAGACAACACAGAGCAGCCCCGTGACAGGTGGCCATGGGATGGCCGTTCAGTCCAGTGAACATTTATTGAGCTCCTACTGCACACCAGAGTCATTACTATGTGTCAAGCGACATTAGGAAGAAAACTGAGTTCCATGCCCTTTCAAACCATCGGGGAATACAGAAATACAGCTGGCCACCCTGTAAACTGTGCTGTTAGCTTGTGCAATGAATGAAACAGAAACGTGTTCCTGGAACCCAGAGGAAAACACAAGAAACGCTAATGAGTAGGGTTAGGGTTAGAGGTGTCACGAAGGGTTAGGGTTAGAGTTAGAATGTGGGTGTGGGTTAGGGTTAGGGTTGTGGTGTGGGTTAGGGTTGGAGGTGTCACAAAGGCTGCGCAGAAGAAGCAGTGTTTCAAATTTTTTTTTTTTTTTGAGTCAGGGTGTCATCCTGTCACCCAGGCTAGGGTATGCGGTGGCACAATCACAGCTCGCTGTAGCCTCAGACTCCTGGACTCAGGTGATTCTCCTGCCTCAGCCTCTAAAGTAGGGTTCTCCAGGTTTACCACCATGCAATTCCAGGCTTTTTTTTTTTAAGAAATAATGTCTTGCTATGTTGCACAGGCTGGTCCCAGACAATCCTCAAACAATCCTCCTGCCTCGGCCTCCCAAAGTGCTGAGTTCACAGACATGAGCCACTGCCTCTGGCCAGCATTAAATCTTGAACACAGAGTGTTGCTTCACTGGGGGAGAAAGGAGGCGGAGGGGCCCCAGGAGAGAGAGGGACTTGCTTGACCCCTGTGCACATGAGAATGCAGGACGTGT
This sequence comes from Carlito syrichta, assembly GCF_000164805.1. Lineage (NCBI taxonomy): Eukaryota > Metazoa > Chordata > Mammalia > Primates > Tarsiidae > Carlito > Carlito syrichta. The sequence continues at coordinate 535,153 of NW_007248528.1, forward strand.
CTGGAGAACAGGAAGTCGATAGACCCAAATGGTGTGGCAAAGAGGCCCAGGAGATGATCCTAGCCAAGACAGCCAACGCAGTGGTATGTCCAATGTGCTGAACGCCACGCTGAAGGCCACAGGCGCTGCCCTTCCACAGTAAGTGTCCACAGGGGTCTCAGGAGATGTTCAAGGCAACCCATGCGGCGAAGGGACTGGAGATGGGCATGCCAGACGCAGGGATGCAGCTGAAGACACGTGTCCACGGAACATCACAACCGTGTCTCAGTGCAGCCTCCACACCCGGGACCCTCCTCACGCGAGAAGGTGACTCCCAAGCACCCGAGGAGGAAGGGCCCTCCTGCCCCATCTTGGACTCCCCGCCTTGCCCACTGGGCTCCGCGGCCAGACTGTCAGTGACCTATGAGCTGCGGGGCTGGACAGGTGCCAGGACCCCTCCAAGCCACCCTGGCTGTGCTCCGAAACTCGAGTGAGGCCACCGCAATCAGAAAACGCGTGAGGTGGTTCCCTCTGACTCCCTACCTGCCAGTCGCCACGCCCATGGGACAATCACTGCCTTCTCTGGGTCCTCATTCGCTCACTCCACTCCCGGCACTATAGGTGAACTGGGCACGCGAGGGCAGGAGGGCCCAAGTAGGAAACCCATTAACTAATCCAGACGGGAGGAGAGGCTACGTCCAGGTAGCAACCCTCCAGGCAAAGGGACCACCACGAAACCACAGGCTCCTGAATCATGCCGGGGATGTCACCTGACAAACTGGTCATCTCTCAGCACGGTGAACTCAGAGGGGTGGGTTTTGGTCGCTGGAACCGGAAATGAATAACTCGATCTGGACTGGGGTTTCCTCGTCCACTCCATTCTTTAAAAATGTGTACTTTGGCCAGGCATGGTGGCTCACACCCATAAGCCCAGCACTTTGAGAGGCCGAAGTGAAAGGACTTCCTGAGCCTAGGAGTTCAAGACCAGCCTGGGCAACATAGTGAGATCTTATCTCTTAAAAAAAATTTGTTTTAATGAACCACGTGTGGTGGCGTGTGCCTGTAGTCCCAGTTACTCAGGAGGCTGAGGCAGAAGGATACCCTGAACCCAGAGGGCAGAGGCTGCGGTGGTTGTGAGCATGCCACTGCACACCAGCCTGGGCGACAGAGTAAGACCGTGACTCAAAAAAAAAGTATACTCTGATACATCTCTTATAAATTAATGCAACATATACAAGCAATACTTTTATGTACATGTATTTAAAATAATTTAAAATGCACAGGCAAAGATGCATTCTCAAGATACATTTCTTGGTGGGAGTATGCGATCAGAAGTGACTAGGGACCACGGCGATGCACTACAGTCCCTTCTAACCCTGAAGGTCAAACTTCTTTCCCCCACGCAAGCTACATTTTACGGAGTTCCACTGTGAGGGACTTAAGTAATGCCAGGCGAGACACCTAAAGGTGAAAAAAACTGAGGGCGTGACAGAAAGAGACCATCACTTTGTGTTTTTTAAATATAAAAGCTTCCTTCATCTCATGTCTTGCATACCTTTCTTTGCACTTAAAGGCATTGATGTCCGTTGTTTAGGAAGTAAATACACTGGCCAGGACCGAGAACTGGGTTTAAAAAGCTAAACTCAATCCTGCACTCACAAACATATTTTTAAATAATGTCTTCTCTCAAGGAGACATTATTTTAAAAGATTTAAATATTTAATTAGACCAACCAACCTATAGTTTAAAATACCATCAAGGCAGAAATACCGCACCTCATGTCCTTAACAATGGTGTGTGTCATATTCAAATTATACAGGCCATAATTTATTGTCATCTGGAGTTTTTAAAAAAACTTTAAGACGATACATAGTATCTTCACATTACATACATATTTGTACTTTTTTTTACTATTATATAGATAGAAAAGGAGTATGTCTAGAAAAAACATTGCCTTTCATTTCTATCTCCTGAGGACTCCAAAACTTTTCCCATTGGAAGTTTCTTTAAATTTTCAACTTTTTGCAGACTCTAATCAAAGTTCTCATATTGCACGTTACATGGGCTAAATTCTCACTGGACCACCAATAACTGTAGTGAAAAACTAATGGTTAATTTCATGACAAGTCATAATGTTGAAAGCCCAAGTGAACATATGGTCACTCATAATGTATTATTCATACTCACACAGTAAGCAAAAATAATGTTAAGCCACTACTGTGTACCTCACACTGTGTTCTAGACATTGAAATAGCCAGAGTAAAGAGATTCCACGAAGCAGTGTTAGTCCCTACCCACAAAGCAAAGGGAACGGGGACTGTGTCCACTCACAGGTGGACCCCGGCACCTAGAACAGTGCCTGGCACCTGCCGGGACACAATGAAAATGTCTTCACTGCTTCCCCCTAGTGGGGATGGGGAGTGAGAAGGGGGAAAAGAACTCATAATATTTGCAAATAAGTACAATACTGTTATATTCCTATTCACACACAAAAATATCCAACAACAATTTCCATCTCCCTCCTGGACGCAGTTCACAGAAAGAGTTTAGGCTCACTGCATGGCCTATTTCTAGTTTTAATTCCAATGCTTGGCAAAGCTGGAGAGAAGATCATTGCAATTCATTTCAAAAATAACTCTCATTCAATACAAGAAGATGGGATTTTTCACACTTGTGAATTTTTTTTATTTACTTGATAACGAAGATGGTTTGGCATATAAATAAAGCCGTTTTGTAGCAGCCTTGGTCCCTGCGAAGATGCAGAGCTGATTACTAATAAAAACAAAATGGCTTTCCTCAAAAAGTCAAAACCTCCACTCACCCTCCAGTCAGGTTCGGTTTTATCTCCAGCTCTTTTTAATCCAGAGAAAAGGCAGTTCAACTCAAACATGGGACACAGAGTGTAAGGAGGGCCCCCCAGTACTCACCGATCCATAGAGCTCCCCCTTCTCGTTCATCCCGAGGTAGAGTCCACTGTCCACGCCTCGAATGCTGACCAGGCCCACGGCTATACTGATGAATTCCAGAATGCCTACGAGACACAGGGCAAAAGGCAGAGGGCAGGTTAGAGCCCTGAGTGAGTCCTCAGAGTCAGCATCCCCAGGATGCTGGCAAGGTCACGGAGCCCAGCTTCCAACTGTGACCGCTTAAAACCCCGGCCTAAAAGAACTGATTTTCCCACTACATTCTTATCAGGATGATACAAAAACACTTATCAACATGACTTACATAATAAGCAAGACATTTTAAAAATAAGGAAGCTGGTGGCGATACAGATATGCTAAGAACTGACAAGAGTCACAAGCCACGGTGCATAATCTAATTAACAGAAAACAGGAGAATTTAACAGAAACACAACCCACTTCTACTTTAGAAATGGCAAGTTCAGTATTTGTGGATGGGTATCTTGATCTTGGACTTCCCAGCCTATAGAATTGTGGGAAATAAGTATCTACCATATAAGCCAAAAAAAAAATAGCTATATATTCTATTCAGAGAATAATCTTAAGCCTCTGAAAATAAGAGCCTTGACTGGTTTTTACAGAAAAAAGTAACCAGCTCTCTGTTGTATAACTTTTCTAAGCTCTATCCGGAAGACTAAAATAGCCTATATACATCCCAAATATTTCTGCTTAAATGAAGTAGTGATTTTTGCTGGGCTTATCTAAATCTCAAAGAGATGGTTAAGCAATTAAGAAAAGAATGTTCTGGAGAGAAAAATACTGGTTCCAAAAATGCTCTTGATGTAAAAGAGGCCTGGAATACTCCATCTCCAAATCAAATCAACATAATGATCTTCTTTCATTTCCGTCCTTCCCCCTGCCAACTTCACCAAGAATAACAACACCTAAGCCGGGCATAAATCCAGAATTTTATGGTCACACAACAGCAGCTTCAAGTCCCTAACAACACTGCTGTTTTAAGATGAGTATCCTACAATATATGTGGGACGCTGTTAACATTACTTGTGCTTGGCTATTTTCTCACTTTTGTTATAAATTAAAGTGCTACATTCTGTATAGGTCTTGTATTAATTCATACTAAATATTGAGTTCTTGTTCTAAAAAAACTTCAGATATTGAAAAATTGACTTACATTTAAGAGTTTAAAAAAAAACGAAGGCTGACACTGCTAGAGTCAGTCCCATGTGACCAATAAAAAAGCACTTACACGGATTTTTAAACAATTAATTTTGCAACTCGCACAAAATCCACTGGGCTGCCATCATCAGAAGACATGCACTGCATAAATCTAATAAAGAAGAGGATTAACTCAAGAGGAAACTCTGTGCCAAGGTGATGGAAAAAAGAGGGGCTACTTCTTCCACAGGGGTGTCCCTAGTTCTCTCATAAGGAGGAAATGTAACAAAGTTACCCTGTTTGCTTTGGATGTACAGAATATTCATCTGGACATGCAAACTTACTTTAGTAGAATGAGAAATTAGTACACGGGAAATATATAATAAGAAAGTACAAATTGAGTTTTGAATCCAGTCGTCTCTGACACTGTGGTACATCTATGTTGCATCTAAGATACGTCTAGAACAAGCCAGTGTCCATGCGCCTTCCCCGCTTCACAAGGCAAATGGCAAGATGAAGAAGGCGGTACTTCCACAAGATTCGTGAGCCAGGAGAGGCATGTGCCTTTTGGTGCGATCATTTCATTTCATTGTATCGCCTCTAACTCTTACAGCTCAAAATCATCAAAACTAGGGTGTTCTTCTACTATTAGGAATCACATATATGTGTGAATCTCTGCTTAGCTACCTGGAGAGATGCAACAATACAGGTCATACGTGTCCTGAAATTAGCATAAGGAGTTCACTGATGTCCAATTTTCATTACAAAATGAAACATACAGCCAGGCACGGTGGCTCACACCTGTCATCCCAGCACTTTGGGAGACAAAGGCGAGAGGACTGCCTGACCCCAGGGGTTCGAGGCCAGCCTGAGCAGCAATAAATCAAAAAATTGTCTCTACAATAAATCAAAAAATTAGCCAGGCATGGTGGTACGCGCCTGTGGTCCCAGTTGCCTGGAAGGTTGAGGCGGAAGGAGCACCTGAGCCCAGCAGGTTGAGGCTGCGGTGACTATTAGTGTGCCACGGCACTTTAGCCTGGATGACAGAGTGATAATCTGACTCAAAAAATAAATAGCCGGGCTCGGTGGCTCAGCCTGTAATCCCGCGCCTTGGGAGGCTGAGGTGAGTGGACTGCCCGGGCCTGCGGGTTCGAGACCCGCCTGGGCAACTTGGCGAGACCTCATCTCTACAATAAATCAAAAAATCAGCCAGGCGTGGTAGCGCGCACCTGTAGTTCCAGCCACTTGGAAGGCTGAGGCCGAAGGATCGCCGGAGTCCAGCAGGTCGAGGCTGCGGTGGCCGGAAGCGGCCACTGCACTCCAGTCTGGGCAACGGAGTGAGACTCCAACTCAAAATAAATAAATGAATGAAACACAGGGAACGTTTTGCCCTCTGTGTAGTCTGAACCGTTTAACAGACCAGGTCAGTGAGAAAAGGTTTAATCATATAACTAAAAGATACTCGCACCTTCCAAGAAGGTGTGGAACTTCCCTGAACGTGTGGAATCTCTGAGAATGGTCATGAACATCAGGCAATATCATCTATCGGGTCCAGCAGAGAGCAGGTGTATGTGACTTCACAAAACCACCTCACCAGCTGATGTACAGTAACCAAGAACAGTAACAACAGCGGCAGCAATAATGATCATCGCAATAGCTAGAATTCCTTAGCCTTTGGTCCATGCCAGATGAGAGGTCTTCACCCATTCCAGCCTCAGAACAACCCCCGGCAATACAGTATCTTAATTGCCATTGTTCAAATAGGGAAAATGAGGCTTAAGGAGGTTAAATAACTTGCCCCCCAAGCCATCGGACCCCAAAGTCTATTTCCTTAACTGCTATCCACACCCTACATTTGGTTTTGCCCTGTTTTAATATATCTGTGAGTTCTACACCATCTTCATACAGCTAAGTTCTGAGATGACAATTCATAGATAACTCAGAAATGAAAGCACTAAGATCTCCATATTGTGTCTTTTTCTGGCAATGGCTGGATAGCTGTGATCCAGAGGCATTCACTTATTCATTCAACAAACCATGATTGAGGGACCAGCATAAGCTGAGCACCACGCCATTTCCTGAGTATATAAAGGTCAAGAAGACACAGCCTACTCAGACAAACGGCTTCCCACCTGATGAGAAGGACAAACGAATATAGCAACGGTGCGGTGAGTGCCTTGGAAGCGCCCTGGAAGAAGCGGTCGGGGTGCAGCCGGCCAGGGCCAGGTGGCTCATGCAGGCTCAGGGAGGCAACTCAGAGGCAGCTTCCCGAGAAAAGCATCACCTGAGAGAAGTCTCCAAGGAACCACCTGCGCGAGAAGGAGCTACCTAGTGACCCCGGGTGGAAAAGATTTCATCACCTCAAAACACCATCCACATCCGCAGCTCCCTGAAAACAGAGACCTCAAAAGAACGGCCCAGCCTGCGCCAAGGCCACCTCGGCCGTCCAAGGGCAAGGAGAACATCTGAAGGCCTGAGTCACGGTCCTCCTCCCACGCGTGAGCATGCCAGCGATGGAGGTCAGACAGACCTGGCACCCAGCAGCAGGGTCCCGCCCATCTACGCTGGAATCCTCTCCTCATTCCTGGTACCATCTTGCCCACAAGAAACTGCTTAACCTCAACTGGGTCAAGGAACCTCTCTCGGGGCCAGCTGGGGCCAAGCGCGTGCTTCCGCCACACTCCCTTGAGTACGACCCACTCCCCACTTGTGTTTTCTCCTCAGAGAGTGGTGGATCAAGGGCAGCAGGTGAAGCCTTCTGGGTAGAGATGTCTGAGTGTTTAATGATGAGGGGCAGAGGAAGGGAAGGAAGGGGAGAGGAGGGAGGGAGGGAGAGGAAGAGGGAGAAGAAGAAAAGGAGGAGGAAGGGGGAGGGAGGGAGGAATGGGGGAGGGAGGGAGCCATGGGCCTCGCCTGTATACCCTGGTGGCCGTCCCTCCCCCAGGCACCCTCAGCTCACAAGACCCACCATAAGGCATAGCCATGGGGTGCCCAGGGCCAGTGACTAGCACCATTTCTTTATTCTCTTCCACAGCAACCAACAGTTCCAAGTGAGGACACACTCCCTGGGCACCCCATGGGTCTGAGACTGTTCCTGGTCCTTGGGAGACCAAGCCAGTGCCTGGACCACTTCAGCAAAAAGGACACTCCCCGCCTGGGCAACTTGGCGAGATCAAAAAAAAAAAAAAAAAATTAGCCGGGCGTG
>NW_007248528.1:542606-545133 GCF_000164805.1 Carlito syrichta
CAGCAGGTCGAGGCTGCGGTGGCCAGGAGCAGCCACTGCACTCCAGTCTGGGCAACAGAGTGAGACTCCCTCTGACTCAAAAAAAAAAGACACTCCAGACTCACTAGCTCCTGGCAGCCAGCCCCACAGCCACAGGCTGCCCTAGCTCTGCTCCAAGGACCCCCACACCCAACGCCAGCCCGGCCCTCCAGAGCTGTCTATGCTGGGCCTCACCTCCAAGGCCAGCATGGGCAGCGGGAGGGCAGGCAGAGGTGTTCCGCTGTGGCCCCCATCAAGCAGCCCACCAACCTACAAGCCCCCAACACGCACCAGAGCTGCACTGCTCTGACCACGGGAAGGTATGCAGACCCTGGAGAGAGGCGGGGATGGAGCTGTGGCACACCGGAGAGGAAGCCCCTTCCTGCAGAGTTTCTGTGCCTGCCTCTGGGTGGGTCCGGACCCGCAGCAACCTGAGCACATCTCGGAGTGGACATCAAAAATGCTTCGTGGGGCTTAGCACCCCTCCAGTTTTTCCAGAATCTGAAGCAATCACAAAACAGCTTCCCAGATAGGCGGCCTCTCCCCACACAGCACAGGAGGTCTCAGAGGCGAAAGCCCTGGAAACGTGATTCTTCAAGCCTCCCTTTATTTTTTTTATTTTTTATTTGTGTCGGAGTCTCACTATCACCCAGGCTGGAGTGCAGTGGCACACTCACGGTCACCGCAGCCTCGACCTGCTGGGCTCAGGCGATCCTTCCACCTCAGCCTTCCGAGTAGTCAGACTACAGGCGTGCGCCACCACACCTGGCTAATTTTTGAATTATTGTAGAGACAAGGTCTCACCAAGTTGCCCAGGCTGGTCTCCAACCCACGGGCTTAGGCAATTCGCTCGCCTTGGCCTCCCAAAGTACTGAGATTACAAGCTGAGCTACCGAGCCTGTCCTAAGACTCCCTTTAATAAGAATCACACTACCCTATTTCTCCCCTGTAGGACAACTTCACTCAACGTCTGGCCCCTTGGAGCCAGCAGTCACAGGATGGGTGCTCCTTGAGGGTCCTGATGAAGTCCTGTCTTTCAGAGCCCCCACCCCAGCCTAAAGGTCAACCAGCTTGGGCTCCCCATGCATGGCAAGCAGCAGGCCAGGCCAGCAGTCACTGTTTTCTTATTCTACACTACCGCTTCCCAATGGATGCTATGCTCACTTTTCTTCCACCGACTAAGGTTGGAGTGCTTTAAAAGTGATTTCACATGTGTATATAATGGCCTTATTTATACAGAAATGTATATAAATACATATAAAATAGATATAATACATATGTGAACACATACATATAGGTGATCACATATATAAGTAATCATATATACATTTCATATATGAAATATTTTACATATACATGTATGTATACAAATATATACAAAGCAAATATAACTAATGCATACATAAGTGATTATATATGTGATTTTTTTTTCCTTGAGTCAGAGTCTCTGTCGCCCAGGCAGGAGTACAGTGGCATGCTCACGGCCACCGCAGCCTCGACCTGCTGGGCTCAGGTGATCCTTCCACCTCAGCCTTACAAGTAGTTGGAATTACAGGCACGTGCCACCATGCCTGGCTAATTTTTGGATGTATTGTAGAGATGAGGTCTCACCAAGTTACACAGGCTGGTCTCAAACCTGTGGGCTCAGGCAACCCTCTCACCTAGGCCTCCCAAAGTGCGGGGATTATAGGCAAGAGCCACCACACCCAGTCAATTTATGCATACGAGTATATACAAAACACATATAAGCAATGTATACGTAAGTGATTATACATGTGGTCTTATACATAAGCGATAATATGTTGATATATTGATGTAGATGTATATAAACATTTATAAGTATATATTTCTATATGTGATCATACACCTAAGTGATCACGTATACACATATATGAATTGCTTTTGTTTATGTATATAAGTACAGGTAACATGCATCAGTGATCACATATGCATAAGTGATCATGTATGCAAAAGCGGTCATATAGACATAGGTGATTATACAGGCAGACATGATCATATCTGAGTGATCGTGTATGCATGTGTGATCACGTATGCCTACGTGACCTATCTGCGTATGAAGCAACGCCCCCCAGCCTGTGGCCCGGAGACACCACCCTGACTCCTCTCTTCCCTGCCTGGCCTCCCCCCCATACCAGGCCCCAAGGAAAAAACAAAGGGTTCCTTCAAGGTCCCACAAAGTTGCCTCCACCGCAGCTTGAAAGGCAGAGACGGGGCCCCGCGCGCCCCTCCCGCACGGCTGCTGCTGTGTCACCGCCAAGCTGCAGTCACCTGCGGTGCGTGGGGGCGGCCGAGCCCTCCCTCCAGCACGTTTCCTTCTGCTGTTTCATTTCAGGTAGAAAATGCACCTTCTGTTTTAACCAAGGTGTGATCCCCATCCCCCGCCCACGGCCACTCTTTTCTGGAGAACTGGGCGACAGAGGAGAGAGGGCGAAGATGAAGTCCCCAAGGGGGAAGCCGGGAGGGGGGGCGGTTGTGAGGCGCTGCCGGG
>NW_007248529.1:0-728 GCF_000164805.1 Carlito syrichta
ACATTCCTCTCCATTCCATTCACTCCGTTCCATTCATATCCATTCCTGTCCATTCCATTCCATTCCATTCCCTTCAATTATAATCCATTGTTCTCCATTCCCTTGCATTAAATCCTCTCCATTCCATTCTAATCCATTAATCTCCATTCCATTCCATTCCTTTCCATTGCATTACATTCCTCTCATTTCCATTCCATTCCACTCATCTTCATTCAATGACATTCCATTTTTCTCCATTCCTTTCCTTTCCATTCCATTCAATTCCATTCCGCTCCATTTGATTCCATTCCTCTCCTTCCCATTACATTATTCTCCATTCCATTCATTCCTCTCAATTCCATTCCATTTCATTCCATTGTTCTCTATTCATTCCATTCCATTCGATTCCACTGCAATCTATCCCATTCTATTCATTTCCATACCTCTCCACTTTATTCCTTTCGTGTCCATTCCACTCCCCTCCATTTCTCCCATTCTATTCTTTCTATTCCATTCCATTACTAAACATTCCATTCAACTCCCTTCCATTCAACTCCATTTCTCTCCATTCCCGTCATCTCCATTTCATTCCTTTTCCTTCCTCTCCATTCTATTCCAGTCAATTCCATTCATCTCCATTGCATTCCATTCGATTTTATTCCATTCCTCTCCACTTCATTCCACTCCATGCCATTCCATACAATTCCATTCCATTCCAATCTATTCCATTCCATTCCATTCCTTCCCTC
>NW_007248529.1:2073-2732 GCF_000164805.1 Carlito syrichta
ACAGCAGTCCATTCCATTCCATTCCTCTCGATTCCATTCCTTTCTATTCTATTGCATTCCATTGCAATACTCTCCATTCAATTCCAATCCATCGACTCCATTCCATTTCTTTCTTCACCATTTCATTACTCTCAATTCCTTCCATTCCATTCCATTCCACTCCACTCCATTCCATTTCACTTCACTCGATTTCATTCCATTCCTCTCAATTCCATGCCATTCCATTTCACTCCATTCCATTCCAATCCTCTCCATTATATTGCATTCCTCTCAATTCCATTTATTCCGTTCAATTCGTCTCCATTCCACTCCATTCCATTCTGTTACATTCAAGTATAATCCATTCCTTTCCATTCTAATACATTCCAATCCTCTCCTTTCTTTTCCCCCTTCCATTCTATTCCTCTCTACTCCATTCCATTTCTCTCCATTTCATTACTCTCCGTTCCATCATTTCCTCTCCATTCTCTTCCCGTCCATTGCATTCCATTCCTCTGCCTTCCATTCCATTTTATTTCTTTCCAATCTATTCCATTCTATTCCATTCCTTTCCATTCCATTTCTTTGCATTCCTCTCCATTCCTTTCCATTCCACTCCTTTTCATTCCTTTCCATTCCACTCTTTTACATTCCATCCCAATCCTCTCGAATTGCTTCCA
>NW_007248530.1:0-29761 GCF_000164805.1 Carlito syrichta
GGGGCCAGGCGGCTTCGTGTGAAGCCGGTTCGGCTGGCGTGGGTCCCTGCACGGTGGACTGACTCGATGGACAGGGGTGAGGGGGTGGTCGGCGCAGGGAAGGGCACGGGACACGGCCTGTTTCGCGATCTCAGAGTCGCCCCGCAGGTTTGTATCACCTCCCTCTCAGTGACACTCCTGAGCCGGCCACCAGGAAACCCAGCCCCCTGCAGGCTCACCCCTTGGGGGAGAACCTGCCCCAGCCCCTGCTGAAGGCAGGGTGACTGGCTCAGAACCCAGTGGCTCGTGCCTCCTCCCTGGATCTCCACTCACTGAGTCAGGCAGGGCCAAAGCCCAGAGGAGGCCCCACCCAGCCTCTGTCCCAGGCCCCTGGGCCCAGCCTCCCACCCTCCGGCACTGCAGCCCTTCCCAGGGGGCTTCTTCCTCCAGCCCTGCACCGCGCAGGGCGAAGGAGAAGCTGCCCGTCCACGGGTGGGGGGGTGGCGGTTGTGAACTTGGAGACCTTGCTCTCCTGAGCTAGTGTGGTGACAAACTGCCAAGCCACCTCTGGGAAACGGGCTTACACACATACACACACTCACCCTTGTCCCTGACGTGACACCAAATACTTCCCTGTTATTCTTGGGGCATTTTCATTCTTCCAGATCCCGGGGAGTTGGATTTTTGTAACCTCTCAGACAAGCTTTGCTCCATCTCCTTCCAGCCCAGGCCCACATACTAACTAACACCTAAGTTCGTGTCGAGGGACTGCAGTGTTGCAATATATTTTTCAGTCTCATCTAGTTGTCAGTATCAAAATAGTTTTTTTCTGTCTTGCGATCGTTTTGCAGAAAAATATATTGAAATAACTCAAACCAGGTTCTTAATCTGCCTTGTCAAATATACAGTCCCAGCAGCCTGCAAGTGTGCTCTGGGGGAGGAAGGGAAGAATCGGGGGTCTTTCTTCTGAAAGTTCTCTCATTTCGATGTTTTGAATAACCACCCAGAGGTAGCGCTGCCCTTTCTGTGTTAGCATCTGGTATTCTGGGTGTTTACCACTCACGAGTAAAATGCTGTGACAGCCCTGGATCCTGCAACTCTTGCCTTGGGTTTCCTGGGCTGAATGGGCACACAGTGAGGTTCCCCGGGATGTATTTTACAGAACACCACCCACCTCCCCGGTGCCCTCGGCAAGGCGCGCCTCTCCATCTTGCTCCCGACGCCCTGCAGGTCAAGCCAGGGAGCATCATTGAAATAGACTTGGCATTTAAATCAAAACATTTCCCAAGGCATCTTGGCAGACCTGCCACCAATGATGCCAGAAGCCCGAGGCCTGTGCCAGGTTCCTTTCCATGCCCCTGAGTGCTTGCCCCCCACAAGCCACGGGCTGCACGTCTAGGGATGCAACCACAGCACCTCCTCATCACAGACAGCCCCTCCGTGGGTACCAAGGCTCAGACGTGCGACGAGAGCCAGCATCTTCCTCCGACGGGCAGGCTTGGCCCCCACGGGCTGTCAGTAGCTAAACTCAGGTGTTTTCATCCCAAAGAGTGTAGTAAGCAATTGTTTCCCCTCCTCCCTGCACATCTCTCTCCGGTTACTAAGTGATTGCCTTCCACTTGTCTGATTCCATGAGCAATGTTATTGAAGAAATTGTAAATATTTTGCCAAAAATTCTTGCTGAAGTGTTTTCATGGCATGGTGAAATTCATAGAAGTTGGAGTTAGAAAAAGAGCCAAAATATCAGCAAAGACTGTCTGATGGCTCCTTGAGGCTGGCTTTCAGAGCAGGGGGGTGAAAGGTAGGCAAGACCTTCCTAAACGCTCGTTCTGGGCAACTCCACGGCGCTTGTGCCCGTTACCGTATCTATACGCTATGGTTAGATTCTGGTGAGTAATTTGCTCATAATGTTTGAAGGCTACAGATCTCTCTAAAATCTCATTACACACCACGCCAGCAATGCCAGCTCTACCTTTCTTAAGCGTTTTCGTATTTCAACCCATGTCAGCTTTTAATCAGCGTCCCTCTTCACCGAACGGTCTGCCGGGTGTTGCCTCGTGAATTTCAGGCCTAGAACCCGAGCTGTGCAGGCTCCCCTGGGCCGTAACAGCCTTCCTCCAGCCTCCCGAAATAACCCTGACACGGTTTACTGTCTTCCTTCTAGCCTTTATACCGTCTACGCTATGAGTTCGTATCTAGTTTCCAGTTCACAGGCTCTCCTATTACGACGCTCCAAATTTTTCCTGACTCACTGAGTGCTTGGCCTTCAGATTGTTTTTGCGACGTTTTCCATTCTGCAGACCTCAGTCTCATGGCCTTCCCAGTATTCCTCTAAAGATACAGTTCAGCCTCTGAGCTTTCGTATTTGACTGCTCCCCACGTGCTTAAGGCGAGAGCCAGCCAGAGCACCAGGAGAGGACCAACACGCGCTGAGGAAACAGCAGGCATAGCCACTTGCCGTGTCCACCCGCACCAGTTTGCTTCCTGAGTCACTCCGAGGCGTTGGTTCTCAACTCCTGTGGCTGGCATTATGCTTATTTCCTCAAGGTCCTCGACAACAAGAACTGTGTAGTGAGTGCCTTTCTTCCTGAGCGCTGATGTGGTCAGAGCCTTCCAAAGCTTCCATTTCCAGATTTTTCCTCTCCTCTGATGCCGAAGGTGCCTCCCCATTTCCCTCTTCGGCAGGTGTTTCTGGCTACCAAGAAGTCAGGCTCTCAGGGAATTACTTCATGCATGCGTTGAATTTTCCCAGTGGCTATGGGTAGCATTTTAAGGGAGGTGATTCATTATCAGGGATGTGATAAGATTATCGGCAAAAGTAACAATATGATCAACAAATAGGATCCCCTCAGAAAACAACTGCTGGCTTCTCACAGGGCTTTGGCAAATTCCCTCTCATGTATTTGATGGCATCTCCACCATTGTTTTATTACAAGAGTCGCCGCAAACTCAGCTGCCTATGGAGGTCGGGTGGGTAATGTCATGAGTGATGCTGGAGCAATTTGCTTCGTAATGGCATCATCGTTCATAGTTTCTCAACAATTATCTATTTTGTAGATCAGACATAGAGCCATACTCTTCCTGATTCATTTCTGGGTTTCTAATTTTGACAGGGCCTGGATGCAAGAAATGTCTCACTTTCCTCTTAACTCTAAGAAAGACATGTGAGCATCCTGGTAACTAGCCACTGACACTTAGGTGTGAGTGGCAACGTGGAGTGGTGGCGACTGAAGTAAGCTGATGAGGAAACCTGTTGCCGCCATGAGGGAATCTTGCCCAGTGCTGCCGGGATCATCTTATTTTCCCAGAGAAGCCAGAAACCTGGCATATAACACTTGCTGGTTTGTTAGTTCATCCTCCTTAGGGAAGGACTGCCTCGGAATGAGAGAGATCTTTTAAGTATTGTTCTTTATACATTCTACAGAGAGAGGCCTATTTTTTCCTGCTCCACCTCCAAACTGCATGATAAGCAAATCCTAGAAAACGCCTTTCAAATTTTGCATTTCTTTGGGTCTCATTGTCAATCTGGTTTTAAAAAACAGATTTATTGTCATGCATTTAAGAAATCAAATACTGGCAACCCCCTCAGGTCCCCTCCTCCTTTGGGAGTTTTTCTGTCCTCTCAGCAAATCCTGCTTCCCCCCCTCCCCCGAAAAAGAAATCAACTATCTGATGACCGTATCATTTCACACATCCCGTGATGTCTGCTCCCAACCTCCTTCCCTTCATCCACCCAGCCCACATCCCAACCCCATTAACTCGGAAGCTCATTGTCAACCAGAAGCTCCGCCCCTCCGTCGGTGCCGTCTCCTCCCTTCCCCAAGCCCACTCGACGGTCTCCCTGCACCTCATCCCACCCGCTTTGCCCATCGGCAATCCTGCTGGTACATTTTCCCTGCCCAACCTGGGCCTCACCACCAAGACTCTCACCTTGCCGAGCTACAGCGTTGCTCAAGTCCGACCACAGCTTACTCCATCCATGCTCCAGGCTGCCACTCTGCTCCCCCAAAAAAGAAACAAAAAACCCGCATAGCCCGGCTGCAGTACAAGTGTATGGCATCTGTCTTCAGCAAGACCCTTGGTACCGGTGGGAAATACCTTCTCCTTTGCTGCTTGGCACAAATCTTCATTCTCCAGACAGTCACTCTCCAAATCCCGACTGATCCACTGGCCCTCCATCTCAGCAGCTGTCCTAGGATTCCACTTCAAACAGACAATAAAATGCACGAAGAAATAAACCACTACCACCCTTCCTCTGTGACTCTTATCCCTGCCCCACCCCCATCCCTGCTGTCTAAGGCCAGCCCCGAGTCAGAAACCATCCGTGTGTGTCTTGCAGGATTATTGGTCTCTTCGGCTCTGATGCAGTTGATCTTTGGGACCAGGGGTTTTGTTACCCTCCAGTTGGCAGAAGATGGAGTGAGGTCTTCCCTGAAGGGGTGGCCGGTCCCAAGGTCAACCACATGAGGAGTCAGAGGTCTGGTGATTAGAGAAAGAGATGGAAGCCAAGAGGGAATAGAAGCAGGCAGGATTGGGGGTCTCTCGCAGACATCCAGCAGGTGTGATGAGGCACCCTCTCTTGGGCCTGGTGTCTTAGACCTTCGTGGGGGTTCCAAGGCAGCGAGGGGAAGAATAGGGCCTCCCCGGGCCAGATGGGAGAGACGTGTCCTTCACCAGAAACCCCATAAGGCCAGGTCTGTGGGCACTGAGGGCAGGGACGGTGAGCGTGAGCTTGCTCTCAAGGCTGGAATTCCCCCCAGCTCCTGGCAACCACAGCCAGGTTCGAACAGCCTGTCAGCTGTGCCGTCAGGGTTAAAGGGATAGTTTTTGGGAGGAAGAGGTGCCCCCTCTCCCGCCGGCAACCAGGGCGGAGGCTGCCCCAGTGAGACTCCAAGGGACGTGCGTCCCAGGAGAGAGACCCAGTGGGGGGTGGGGACCCACTCCCTGGGAGCGCCTCTCTCCTGGTAAACCTTGAGGATCCGGTCACTGCCACCTTGCCCCTGTCCATCCCGTCTCCTGGGCCGCTGGTCTCCTTCCACGCTTGAGTGTGTTCAAGGTGCCCCTCCTGGAAGCTAGCTCTCAGCTCTCTGTTTCAGGCTCCCTTCCCGCCCTCCTTGCCCTCACACGGGATGCCTGTCAGAGGTGTGTTCTCTTCTCTCTGACCCACACTTCCTCTCCACGACCTTCCTGTGGGAGCTGGCGTCCAGCCCCTTCCACTGAGACCACCCTGGGTCACGTCAGTCCAGGCTCACAGACGCAAGGACTGCCGTTGGGCCCCTCTCGACCTCCGAGGGACATTCGCCGTGGTGACCGCCCAGACTGCGGCAGCTCCCTTCCCCTGCTGAGACTCTAGGCCAGTGGTGCAGCCGACCCCCAGCTCCACACGCTGAGCTCCTGGGATGTGTTCTCCTGGCCTCTACATTTCTTCCAGGGGATTCTAGGCATGCAGGGGACCCCTGAAGGCCAGCAGCTGCCTCCTCTCGTCATGGCTCCTCCTCCTGCTAAAGATCATGGCGCAGTAAGTCCCCAAAAGTGTCCCTCAGACCCGTCCCCCAGAAGGGCCTGCCATTCCGCCTCATCACCCCCGCCGGACATCTGCGAGAGCCCCCTGACCCTGCCGGCCTCTTGGCCTCCCTCGCCCTCTCACACCAGCGCCAGAAGGGTCCTGGGGGTCGCTGCTCGCCCTCCTCGCCCCACATTCCACTTTAAGACACACGTCCTTCTCCTAGAAGACACACGAGGCCCATCCTCGCGCGGCCCCCATTCCTTTCTGGGGCCTCCCACCCAGACACGCTGCCGGCTGGTCACAATGACCTCCTCCCTGAGAAGGCCACACTCTGCCCTCCATGTTTACCTCCAGCACTTGCCAGGCTTAGAATTCGGCTCCCTCTCTCCATGGGAGGGACTCAGGGCATCCTTCGAGGAAACACAATGCTTCCTCTTTTCCTAAGATGTTCTGGATGCCAGAAAATGTAATTAATCTCTCCTTCAGGTTCTTGCAGCACTTAGTATCCACCCCAGCAATGGCCCTCAATATGCTACACTGCGATTATTTATTGATGAGTCTTCCCCACATGAGCTTGCTTTGAGCTCAGCAGAGCACAACACACACACCTTTCCACCACAATGCGCGAGCGAATTAGACATTGACATTGACACCAAATAGGAGTCGTCATCAAACCATCTGCACCAGCCCAGGCCCTGGCGTCACGTAGGCCCTCCACGAATTTGTTGATTGTCATTAATAAGCCTGTTTTAAAACCCAGCTTGGCCCCTCCTCTATAAAACCCTTTCTGATTCCACCAGGCTTCTGTGTCGTCCAACTTTGCTTTCTATTTTTCCTCATCAGATGATACAAAAGAATTCACCCACGGCGCCAGCATCTGTGAGGTCTACCCATTCTCGGTGAAAAGAAGTGCATTTCACCGTTCGGCGGGGGGGTGTTGACCGGGCATCTGGGGTAGGAGGGAGGCTGACTTTGCATTGCATGTGCATTAGAGTCCCAACGTTTAAAGTAGTTAAAAACAATAAAGGAAGGAGACAGTCCCAGCCCTGCCGTGGGTTCGTGCCAGTCCTGGCCTGGCTCAGAGAGTGAGGATGTCGCAAAAGCTTGCCAGACCAAAACCAACGCCCCTCCAGCCCGGGACACTGCCCAACTCGTCTCTTCATTAGTTAGAAATCCCCACCGTTAGCAATGCACAACACAAGAGCGGACAACATCTCCAGAAGGTTGCTGTTAAAACATACAAATTACCTGGCAAAGGAAAGCTTCCCCAGACAGCTCCCACGTAAGCATATTAGCAAAAAATTAGCCAAATGTCACCTTGTTCTATTTGGCAGAGATTTACAGAGCCACATGAGACCAGGGAGACAGGCTGATCTTATTACCCAGGAGGTGACAGGACAAAGCTCACAACACAGCCCCCAAACGACTACCAGAAAAATAAACAAAACTTAGAGAGGGGGCTTGGGGTAAGTGAGGCAAGACTGAGCCACACTGTGGGTTTATCACCCGCTGTTGTCTGCCCAGGGACTTGTAAGAGGGTGCTTGGGCGGGCAGCGTGACTGGAGTGGGCCTAGCCTGGGAGGAAGTGATGACGGGCTTGACGAACAGGGTCAGAAGGTCATTCTGGGGCAGCTGGACAGCCCAAGCCAAGACACATGCAAGCTCCTTCCCCTCCCCCAGTCCCTGTGCAAAACATCTCTGAACTAGGAAGCCTTAGTTGAGACCTGGTGTGGAAGGAGCCTGGAAGGATCTTTTAAAAGCATGTGAGCCCACAAATAGAGGATCTTAAGCTCAGGAACAGGCACGAGGACCAGAGGAAGTAGAAACGCTGTGACCACAGGAATTTGAGGCTCCACAGACAGGAAGCCTTCCCTGCTCTGCCATCGCACCAAGACGCGTTCTTTCCCCGCGAGGCTTAGAATTTCCTTTTCGCCAGGATGGCAAGAATGGGGTGGACGATTATCTGCAGGGACTGCTGCAGTTCCAACCTGAAGGTTAAAGGTCGCCACGAATGACTCCCTTTGACCTGCTGATCCCAGGCGTTTTATCGCAGACTTTCTTTTTAGTCAAATTAGATGCCAGATTCTCCCCACCCCCCACCCCCAGTTCTTCCTAGTCTTTATTTTTGGCGGAGTTACTATTTGGTGTGATGTCCTGAAATGTTTCTGCCCTCTTCCAAACACGTGTCTTTCTCAGTGGGGTGTCTGCCTGCCTGCCACCTAGTGTCTTGAAATGGGATACTTTGTCATCCTGCAGTCTGACTTCCAGTGTTTCCCATAATTGGCCCACTTTTCCTACTGTGTCAATGAGGTTCCCTGGTTTCCCTTCACCACGAACCCAAGACCTCAGGCCATTCTCCGAGTTGATTCTTGGTGAACTACAAAAGGGCCTCTTCCTAACATGGCGCCTTCTCCGAGGCCATTCCCTGGCGGTGTGTGTAAGTTAGGGGCAATTAAAGTGTCTGGCAGCGCACCATGTGGCGGGAGAACACGCAGTCAGTCTGAATCACCCTCAGCCTCCAGTTCTGGAAATGGTCACCTGGGGGCTTTCCCTCTACGTGAGATCCAAAGTAAAGTGTGGGTTTGGTTATAGTCACCACACTCTCCAGGGTCACATGCAGTCTTAGGGCACAGACACTTTGTACATCGAACCATGCCCATGTTTTTCTCTCTCATCTGTCTCTCTGTGGAGACCTTGTTAGTCTACACTGACATCTCAGCCATAAAAATGATCTCACCCATCTCGGCTCCGTCTCTCTTTTCCCTTTAAACACTCGGCTTAAGTCTTAAGTCTTCCGAAGCCCTTTTCTCTGCAGTGGTGTGTAAACATTTCATTCCAACAGCCTACTGTGCTCCCTCTTACTTGCAGGGAAATTCAAAGCTTCCATCTGATGCGGGGTATTAGGAAGCAGCCTGGCCCTGTGACTCAGCCCCAGGCCTGAGACGCTCTGCCTGGGAGTGTGGATCAGAACCCCTGCCATTTGGTCACTGCTTGGCATAAGACAAATCCTTTAAACCTCAGGGATTTCATTTTCCTCCTTAGTCACACAGGGATAAAGATGGCGCCCGTTTCCTGCTCGCCCCTCTCGGGGGAGGTAGCCAACATCTGCCAGCCTTGGAGAGAGCGTGGAGGGAAGAGACAGCGGCTGGCGCTCACAGACACTCTCCCCAGAGGGCAAGCAGGCCTACAAGGCATCTCGGGCACACGCGGGCAGCACCAGGTCCACGTTCAACGTGCCTCCCTTCTCACAGGTGCCCTTAGAGTTGAGTTTGGGGTGCAGCAAATAGTTCACGCTTAAAACTTCCATACACCCACACTCCACAGCCCCAGCCAGTGACCCCCTTGTTTCCATGTTGGCTGTGATAAAGAGTCCACTCACCCACAGAATGTGGGTATAGGTTGGCACATGCCGGCCACACCCCCATGGCAGGGCTGTTGACAACTGGCTCCGGTCTGTTCTACTGGCTTGGGATTGTTTTCCACCCACTCACCCCTCGGCACACGACCTGTTCTAAAAACTTCTCGGTCTTATTCAATACAGGCTGATAATTCTGAACAGAAAGAAACGCAAAACACTGGGAGTCAGAACCTAAATTGTGATCTCACCAGGACACCGGTTGCTAGTCCGGCAACCAGAGACCGCCACAGGGAAAGCCACTCACCAGTCCAGAAGGGCGGACACGTGAGGGGCTCGTTGCCTGGGACTAAGCTCAGGGGTTCGAGTCCAGCCTGGACGACTTGGTGAGAACTCGTCTCGAAAAAAATAAAGAATAAAATACATAAAATAAGACGGCTCCCGAGCATCAGAAGAAAAGAAAGTGCCCCGAGCAGGGAGTTCTCCTTGCGTGGCCGACTCGAGGGCCGGACTGACGTCCCGCAGGAGTGGGGTGGAGGCAGGAACCACCCACGCATCCTGGGCAAATTCGTTCTCAGTGCATCCAGCTCTCAGGACGGACCACGCAGGCATCGGGGCGAACAGGGCCTCCAAGAGGGACCTCACCCCCCCATCCAGGCCTCGGCACAAGCCCGACACAGGTGCGGGCACAGGGGGCCCTGGGGCGGGCCTGCTTTGAGATTTAAGCTTATGGACTTATCTCCTCAAGGCTCTGTTTCCAGGATCTGTGGGCATAGTTTAAAACCTTCAGCAGCGGCTATCCCAAAAAAGAGGAGGCCAGTCTGCGGAGAGAGGAGTCAGGGCCTGCGGGTGATCACAAAGCATGCCCAGCTCCTGAGCCAACAGCCTCCCGCCGTGAGGGGGAGGGAAGGAGAAACTCCACGGTGAGACCAGGAAGAGGGGCGGCTTGGACATACTATTCCCACTTTACAGAGAGAGCAGTGAGGGGCAACCCCAAGTCCATCAACTTACCCACTACACAATACCAGGGGGAAAGGGCCAAGACGTCCTCCCCGGAAGTCCAGCCCAAAAGGAAGGGGGAGCAACGGAGACACACCTTATCCCTGTTATTTTCAGCAGATCCGGACCCAGTAGGTCATCTGGGTTGGCTATTCCTTTGCCAGGGGCACCTAGGCTTGGAGAATTCCACCTCAAAACCTCCCCACCCTCCACCCGCACACCCCCGCTTCCTGTCCTGAGGCCACGGTACAAAGAGATAGAGAACACCTTGGAGTACGAACAGCGCTGCCATCTGGATGTAGCCTTGAGGGGTCACCACGCACCTCTGTGGAGAATTAGTGAGCGCCTAGTATGCCTCGGGTCCCACTTCCAAGGCTTCCCAAGTCTCACCTTGCAGAAACGCTCTCAAATAGCTACGGTGGTCTCCTCCAGTTTATAGACAGTCGGGCCAAGGAGGCTCAGAATGGTGAAGTGACTTGCTCAGGGTCAAACCACAGTTAAGTGACAAGCCAGCCTCCAAGCCAGGCCATCAAGGATGCTGCTGTGTGTTTCAGTGCCGTCCTGTCCCACGGCCCGGGAGAAGACTGAGCTGCCTCTTTCACCCTTCAAGAGAAGGGCTGTGTTGGAAGGAAAGTGAGTCTTGTGTCTCTGGGAGCATGGGCAGAGAGGACTGTGGGAGAAAGGGGCCATGAGCCTTCAATGCCAAGTGCACAGAAGCAAGCCCAGCCCTCTTTGCACTAAGAGGTTGGGGAAGGTGAGGGTTCTTGGGCCAGGGGAGGGAGATGAGGGCGGAGCTGATTTCTGTTCCTGCTGCCTCTCAGGCAAAGCCCTGGCAGGACCTGACAGGAGTCCCACCGCTGACACCTGATCTCAAGCTTCTCCAGAAGTACGGTCTCCCCCCCTTAGCTTCAGGGGTACGTTCCAAGACCCCCAGTGGATGCCTGAAACTGTAGGGAGTGCCAAATTCTATACATGCTATTTTTTTTTCAATCTGATAACTGAGAAAGCTAGCCAGCAACTCACAGGTATAGCATGGACGATGGAGAGACACTGGACAAAGGGAGATACATGTCCCAGGTGGGACAGAGTGGGGCAGTGTGAGATTTCATCACGCTACTCAGAAGGACACGCAAGTTAAATCTTATGAAGTGCTTATTTCTGGAATTTTCCACTTAATATTTTCAGACTGTGGTTGACCCCGGGTAACTGAAACTGGGGAAAGCAAATCTCGGATCACGGGGGTTATTCCTATAATAAAGGCGCACTTGACATGAAGTGATGGAGATGTAGGAGAGAACGTTCGGCAGTAATGTCACCCAGCGGGGTAGGGGGGAGGGCCAGGAGCTGCCAGGGCCCTTTCGCAAAGCTGCCAGGTGGGAGGAGGGTCTCATTCAGAGATGGAACGGCTTATCTGGAAAACCCAGCAAATCTTCCCCAATCAGGTTGCAATGGAAACCAGTTCAGCAAAGCCGCCAAAGGAACAAGCAGGACCAGCTGGATACTTTGCGGGAGCCCTTCACAAAATGAAAGTGCTGGATAATTTGCAGGAGCCCTTCACCATGAAAATAATTTCCTTTTGTTCAGAAATTATTAAGCATTTCAAGACCGTGACCGCAGAGCATTAAACCAAGTTCTGAGAGCAGGGACCCTGGGCTATCGCAAGGGTAGAAACCCCTGTGAAGGCAGCCCTAGATCGAGGCCTATCAGCCACGGACAGGAAGAAACTCACAGAAATATCACAATAGCAGGTCGCAGTATTGAAGGGCATTGGCAGACTCTGGGGACAGATAAGATGGAAAGTGTTAAGCGTAAAGCAGAAAAATGGACATGTGGAAACCGTGGAATCAGCGCAAGGCTCATAAAAACTAGATTCTTTCTAGTTTACAAATTAATTATGTGCTGGGACAGAAAACTGCACTCGAGTTAGTGCAAGAAGCAGCAGCATGGAAGCCTATGCAACCATATTCTTACACAGTAATGTGACAATGCAGGTAGACTCCCATTGGGACCACGAGATTCCACAGAAATAAATCACATGGAAGTAAACATTTGCAATACGATATTTGGCTGGGGGCAAATGGCAGACTCAGTCGGTCATTCCAGTACTTTGGGAGGCCAAGGCGAGAGGATTGCCTGAACCCGGGAGTTTGAGACAAGCCCGGGCAAGTTGGTGAGACCCCGTCTCTACAATCAGTCACAAAAACTAGCCAGGCTTGGTGGCGTGCATCTGTAGTTCCAACTACTTGCAAGGCTGAGACAGAAGAATCGCCTGAGCCCAGCAGGTCGAGGCTGCGTGGCCACTGCACTCCAGCCTGGACGACAGAGTGAAATACCAACTCAAAATAAAATAAACAAAATATAAAATAAAATTCATATTCATTTATGCAGAGGATGCTATAGTAACAAGAGATTTTAAATAGCATGAGATGCTAGTGGAAATGCACTAAAAAGGAAATATCTCTCTCTGAATATTTGTTAATAAGAAAATGGACATAGAAACATCAGGAATGAATTCTATGTCTAAAGAACTCTAAGGTAGACTAATGTAATGAAGTAAAACAAGTAGGAAAATAAAAATACAACAGGAGTTTTGAAAATAAAGAAGGAATGATAGCAATAAGCGGTTTGCATTTTGACAAAATGGGCAAAATATAGTTTGCATTTTGACAAAATGGGCAAAATTGATAAACGATTGACCCAACGAAAAATAAATGACAGACTAGAGTAATCAGGAAAAAGACAATTAAAATAGCATAGATTTTATTAAGTGTCAAAGAGCATTGCTCTTAGCTATAAATGTATGGCTAATTGATTTAATAAACATGTTTGTATGCTTTCTCACAAACCTGTAATAAGCAACATATGAGTAGAAAATAGAAAATGTTATTAATTCCTGATGTGTCAATAGAAAAAGTTAGATATTATGACCCTGATGCATTAACTGGAGAATTTTCTAAACTTTTAAAGAATAAATAATCCCTTACGCTGCTTAAATTTCTCTCCAAAAATATTTTTTAAAGTATGTTATGCTTCCTTAGGGAACAATATTTCCAAAGTAAATTTGGTGAGCCTCAAACTTGTCAGGGCTAAGCAATCTCATTAATGAAAAAAATATGCAAAACCGTAAGCAAAACTTTAGCAAACAAGATGCAATAAGTTAAAAAAAAATTGTCCAATATGGAAAAAGCAGAATTTATGCCAGGAATGTATCATTTATATATTAGAGTTAAATATTGAATAAAATTAACCACAAAAAATAAGCAAAATAAAACCCGTGGATTAATTTAATAAAGCATAGACACTCTGACAGTAAAAGCCAAATACAAATACCAGCACAATGCATTTGAGAAGAAAAAGAGATGAGTATAAATACACGAAGAATAAAATTATAAATTCTGTTTTTATCAAGTTAATGCTGCTATACCTAAAAGCTAGAAATAAACAAGCCACAGAAGTATGAAAGAATTCAGAAAAGATCAGAGGATTTAAGAGAGCCACTTTCTTTATACTGATTACACACAAGTAGAAAATACAAAATGAGTTCCCCTTAAAACAGTGAAAAAAAGTTAACTGAGTCAACTCTGGATAGATTGATTTTAAAAAATTATAAAACCAAGATGGAAAAATAAAGGAATACATCATAAACAAAGCAGAAATCAGGCATTTGGAAAGGCTAAAATTAGAAAAGATGGCAATATTTTTAAGTTAATAAAAAGATTTGGCTGGGCTTTGTGGCTCAGCCTGTAATCCCAGCACTTTGGGAGGCCGAGGCAAGTGGATCGCCTGAGCCAGCGGGTTCAAGACCCACCAGGGCAACTTGGCGAGACCTCGTCTCTACAATAACTAAAAAATTAGCGGGTGTGGTAGCACATGCCTGGAGTTCCAGCTACTTGGAAGGCTGAGCAGAAGGATCGCCGAATCCCAGTAGGTCGGGGCTGCGGTGGCCGGGAGCATGCCACTGTACTCCAATTTGGGCGAGAGTGAGATTCCAACTCAACAACAACAAAAAAAGATTTAATGTACCTTGAAATCAAGTTTTGTGTAATATACAGAAGTTTATACATGCTCATGGCCACCCTAGCATCAACCTGCTGGGCTCAGGCAATCCTTCCTCCTTAGCCTTCCAAGTAGCTGGAACTACAGATATGCGCTACTAAGCCCAGATAATTTTTAAATTTATTGTAGAGATGAGGTCTTGCCAAGTAGCCCAGGCTGTTCTCAAACCCATGGGCTCAGGCAATTCCCTCACCTCCGCTTCCCAAAGTGCTGGGATTACAGGTGTGAGCCACTGCACCCAGCCAGACATAATAGAGTTAAAATCTAATACTAGAAACTATTTTAAAAGTATGATTGTACTCATGCTATATTTCAAGTCTTTTAAATCATTAAAATAATGATCAAAACAGAGGAATTAGGCATGAACAATTTGGGAAAAAAAAATATGTTGAGTAGGAAATCCAGAAATAAATTTAAAGCATTAGATAACTACTGTTTAAAAGAAACATAATGTGAGCCATATATATATAATTTTATATTGCCTAGTAGCATCATTTTTAAGAGTACAGACAGGCAAAATTAATTTTAATAGTGTTCAATCCAATATATGTATATATATAAAATTTCAACAAGTAATCAATATAAAAATCATTAGTGATTTTTTTTTTGGAGTTAGAGTCTCACTCTGTCACCCAGACTGGGGTGCAGTAGCCGCTCCCGGCCACCGCAGCCTCAACCTGCTGGGCTCTGGCGATCCTTCCACCTTAGCCTTCCAAGTAGCTGGAACTACAGGCGTACACTACCATGCCCGGCTAATTTTTTTGATTTACTGTAGAGATGAGGTTCCACCAAGTTGCCCAGACGTATCTTGAACCCGCGGGCTCAGGCAATCCGCTCACCTCAGCCTCCCAAAGCGCAGGCTTACAGGCTGAGCCACCGAGCCCGGCTATTAGTGATTTTTGTTTTTTGTTTTGTTTTGTTTTGTTTGGGTTTGTTTTTTTTTTTTTGTTTTTTTTTGAGTTGGAGTCTCACTCTGTCGCCCAGGCTGGAGGGCAGTGGCACACTCCCAGCCACCACAGCCTCGACGAGACTGGGCTCCGGCGATCCTTCCGCCTCAGCCTTCCAAGTAGCTGGAGCTACAGGCGCACGCTACCACGCCCGGCTAATTTTTTTGATTTATTGTAGAGATGAGGTATCGCCAAGTTGCCCAGGTAGGTCTCGAACCCGCAGGCTCAGGCAATTCACTCACCTTGGCCTCCCAAGGCGCGGGATTACAAGCTGAGCCACCGAACCCGGCTATTAGTGATTTTTAAACTTTCTTTTGTCATACTAATCTTTGAGATTCAGTGTGTATTTTCCACCTACTGTACACATCAATTTAGACTACCCACATTTCACGTGGTTCCTGACTACCACATCAGACAACACAACACAGATAATGAAAATTTTGGATAAATTGCTTCTATGTATTTATATATGAAAATACATTTACATACATATACATGATTCTAAGGAAGTAAATGAATATAAGTATTGCCATTGTAGTATTATTTATAGTATAAATACATTAGAAGCATCCAAATGGCACTAAGAAGAGACCAGGCTAAGAAAACACATGTGTGAAATCAACAAAATAAAATGTCCGTAACAAGGCTGCAGGTACTATCAAGAGACACACATTAAAAAAGATGGTAAAACTGCAAGAAATGAACAAAGCCTTAGCAAAGTCCTATATAATGTTCCTTACAAGTATACAAGAAAAGCATTTTTGTGTGATGACAAAGAAAATACCTGAATTGTGAAAAATGCAGTATTAATATTGCCAAGATACTGTGTGATATTGTCACATGCTATATTATGTGATCGCACTTTGTGCTATGACAGAATGTAAACGCTAGTAGTGATGTGCTATCACATGGGATACTATTGCATTAATCAAATGTTTCAAAGTCGTCTTACAGGAGTCACTTTTTCATATATTTAAGGTCTTTTGCTATGAAGATGCCTTTGTTTATGGCGAAAGACAAGGAAATGTTATGCTATATTGCAACATGACCACAATAGTTGCCAAATTGTGGTCATAAGTACAATTGCAACACACGTTGGACTTAGGAAAATGCAACCATACTCATATCTTGACTTGATGTAATTTAAAATGCTGCCAAATTATGTTTTGTCCTTCTCACTTGGGGTTCTGGGAGAAACATAGAGCCCCAGTTTACCAAGGCATTCGTTCCTCTTATGTAAGATACTCACTTGTTTCCTTGGCATCTAGACTTGTGTTAGCTATGGACCATCCTTGGGAAAGTCAAGAAAACTGTCATTCCAATCACTTTCTGTGCTCTGTGGTTCAGAAGACAATTCTTGGTAAATTTACTAAAGATCATTGAACTGTACACATAAAATGGTTGAAATTGAGGGTCAGTTGCACTTCGGTGAAGTTGTCTTTTTAAAGACAACTTGCTCTTCATTTGGTTATTAGAAGAACAAGTGGTTTCCTTTGAAAGAAAATCAGACACCAAGACTCCAGAACAGTGTTGTCCAACAGAACCTTCTGCAGGGAGGGACACGGTTTACAGCTGCCAGGGCAATACAGTAGATGCTGGCTGGTGTGGCTACACACCGTGCGAAATTTGCCTCGTGTGACCGAGGAGTTGAGTTTTTTATTTTATGTAATTTTAATTAAATTTAAGTAGTCACATGTGGTGAGTGACTACCACAGTGGACAGTGTGGCCACAGACAATTAATGTACGTGCCCCAAGAGACTCACCCAGAGATGAGCTGATCTCCTGGAAAGCTGTTCAGGAAACCCGTTGGCTCGCCCAGAGTCCTGGAGACGCCGGCTTCACCAAAGGCCCATTCTCCATCCCTCCCGCTTCCTCAGAGGCCAAAATTCCAAGGCAATCACCCCCACTTCCACCCACCCCTTCATCAAGGGCACATGACAGAGTGCACCCAACAGGTGCTTCATGCTTTATAGATGAGGAGCTTGAGGTCCAAGAACTTTGATTACTGGGTCATCTTATTCCTCAGACTCCATAGGTGCAAGGCCTGAACCCCAGGGGCTTTTCAAAGACAACAGAAAATGTTCCAGACCTTAAATAAGAAATAAATAAACAAATATCAGCTAAAATATATGAAAAAGAAACATCAAAATCAACTACTATTTTCATTGCAAATTGGTTTAAAATCCTCTTAATTCTCAGTAGAAAGGAAGTTATGATTCCCTGGGGTATATTTAATATAGTTAATATGATCTAGGGCAGGGGTATCCCACCTTTTGGCTTCTCTGGGCTGCACTGAGCAAAGAGGAATTGTCTTGGGCTGCACATAAATTATATAATACAGTTAGTGTGTATATATATATTTGTATGTATATATATATATATAATAAGACTTCTTTTAAAAATATTTTTATTATAAAGCTTTTTTGAAATGAGAACAATATAAAACTAGTGGAAAATTTGACATTGTTTTTAGAAAACGAATTTATCCATGTCTGGTTCAATGGAAGTAGGCGCAATTCTTTTTTTTAAATTTTTTTTGAGTTGAAGTCTCACTCTGTTGCCCAGCCTGGTGTGCAGTGGTATACTCACAGCCACCCTAGCATTGACCCACTGGGCTCCGGCAATTCTTCTGCCTCAGCCTTCCAAGTAGCCGGAACCACAGGCACGTGCTACCACACCCGGCAAATTTTTGATTTATTGTAGAGATGAGGTCTCTCCAAGTTGCCCGGCTGGTCTCGAACCCGTGGACTCAGGCTATCCACTCGCCTCAGCCTCCCAAAGTGTTGGGATGACAGGCTGAGCCACTGAGCCCAGCCTGGTCACAATTCTTAGTAAGTTCTCAAGGTGCCTGTCAGAAATGTTTGTTCGAATTTTGCTCTCCGTGTACTTCATTACTGAAAACAGAGGCACACAAAGGTGTGTGCTGCCAGAAAGTAATGTCATGAATAAGGTTTGACTGTGAACTTCTGAAATAGAACTACGCACAGGGTCACAAAGAAAATAAACGCTAAAAAACACGTGATGTTAAAAGATTTCGTGGGACCAGAGGACTAGCTGATCTGGGCTGCAGGTTGGACATACCTGGTCTAGGGCATTTGGAGGTTTCAAATAACTGGACCTATAAGGCCTCTCAGCTTGTTGTTATGCTTCTTAGAACCTTCCGATTTTATTTACATTTTAATACTAACTTTCATTCATCTATGTTTTTTGTATTGACTTGACCAGAATGTGTGAGAAGCAAAGACTGCAAACAAAGATTTAACGTGTCTGGAGTATACAGCACAATGGAGCTTCTTTTAACAGAAATTCATTTCCCCTCCACCATTCGTTGTGTAAACACAGATATGAAAGCAACGCTGAGCATATTTTTAATTCTACCGGTGGCCAGATCCTGCGTCTCTTCAAAGACGAATGCAATTGCCAGAGGTATTCACCATACCTACCAATTTTTATCAAACAAAAGCAAGAAAGGATAAAACAAAACAAAATCCTCCTTCTTGGGTTTGGGTTTTGGAAATGGGTAGCATCTGACCCTTCCTGCTATATTTGGGTTTAGTAAGCCTGAACATCTTGCATATTTTGGTTTCATGTTTGCATGGTGCCTTGACACCGTGGACAAATTTGTGCTTTGTTTCCCTCCCTGGAAACACGGTGGGCATATGAATACTGAACACATCCTTATACTGTACGGTCCCCTTTACCAGGTGTGACGAGTTTACTTTATGGGGAAGTGGTTCGCACCACGGGTGCTTAATCACACCGTTAACAAGAGTAGAGGTATGTGGCTTTAAGCAAGTTTGAGCCACACTAAGATTAATCACCGTGTGTTTGTCTTCTTGGTGACTATGACAATTCGTATTTTCTTTGGATGCCATTATATTCTATTTCTTAGTTTTTTGGGGGGTTTTTTTGAGTGGGAGTCTTACTCTGTTGCCCAGGCTGGAGTGCAGTGGCATACTCATGGCCACCCCAGCGTCGACCTGCTGGGCTCCGACGATCCTTCCGCCTCAGCCTTCCAAGTAGCCAGAATGACAGGTGCACTACCTCACCCAGTTAATTTTTGATATCTTGTAGAGACGAGGTCTCACCAAGTTGCCCAGACTGGTTTCAAATCCACGGGCTCAGGCAGCCCTCTCGCCTTGGCCTTCCAAAGTGCTGGGATGACAGACTGAACCACCAAGCCCGGCCTATTTCTTAGCTCTTAAGGTCTAACTTTAATACTACGTTAGGCCATTTTGCCAAGGCCAGTCGTCTCTGTGCACTCACCATTCCACAAGAACAACTTGCTCGAAGGAGTATCTGTGTGTTTGGGTTCACGTTCTGCTCTACGGCTCTCTTTTCTGTGGCCAGAGCTTGTCTGTGGAGACGTCTGGGCTTGCTGATAAGCAAATTCTATGGCTCTATTTCCATGTCAAATGTTCTTCTTGCTACAGTATTTTGTCACACGTACAGATTTTTATTAATTTTTCGAAAAGCACAGTGCTTAATAATGCTACGTACTGTTCTAAGTACTAGACATATATTAACTGGTATAATCCCCACAGCAACCTTGTGTATTAGACGTTATTATCATCTTCATTTTGCAGATGAGAAGACGGAAACACAAAAAGGCTAAGCAACATGTCCAGAGTCTCACAGCTAGCCAGGGCCAGAGCCAAGATTTGAACCTGGCTCCGGCGCGTGTCTGTCCAACCATGGGCTATGCTGCTCTTCACAGCTCAGTGGGGTCCCACTAATCTATTCCAGATTTCCAGTGAGCCCCTAGGTCTGCAGTCACGTCTAGGGTAAGAGTACCCACGGGGGAGAAGCCTTCAGAGGGCGAAGCCACTCCAAGGCCCTGGGGTGTGCACAGCAACAACGGCGGGTCCACAGGCCGTGAGAGATTTGCCCTGAGATGAACACGTCCAGTGCCCTCTGGGAAGGGTCTGTCTCCAGCCTTGGGTCATCAGCTGTCAATAAGCCAGAGCTCAGGACCATCCATCACCTCTCCAGCAAGCCGGGGGCAGCCCCAGAGACATCCTTGCGGTTAACCTTAAACAATTATGTCTTTGCCCTCGGGTCTTATTTTTCTCCTAGCCCCTCTAGCTGTGTGACCTTGGACAAGTTACATAAGCTCTCTATGTCTCTCACCGGCAAAATGAAGATGATAATAATGTCTGCCAGGGTAAAGATGGTCAGAAGAGGAGAAAATACATGAACGTCGGAATAATTCTGCTCACATCAAGGAAAGGCCAGGGCACCATCAGCCTGGAGGCTTTGGCAGGAAGATTAATGATCCTTTGAAATCAAATGGAAACAAACCAAGTCCCAAATCATTGCATACTCTGAAAGCCGAACCTTGGATCTTACATCAAATAGTATTTAGCATTTTGAAAAACCTAGGGGCTAGGCATGGTGGCTCAAGCCTGTAACCCCAGCACTTTGGGAGGCCAAGGCAAGAGGATTGCCTGAGCCCAGGGGTTCGAGACCAGCCTGGGCCACATGGGGAGACCTCATCTTTACAATAAATCAAAAATTAGCCGGGCATGGTAGCACTTGCCTGTAGTGCCGGTTACTTGGAAGGCTGAGGCAGAAGGATCACCTGAGCCCAGTGGGTCGATGCCGGGGTGGCTGTGAATGTGTCACTGCACTCCAGCCTGGGCGATGGAGTGAGACTCCAACTCAAAAAGAAAAAAAAGAAAGAAAATCCTTGGAAAACCATGGAGATGGTCAGGTGGGGGAGTGGGAGGTAACGCTTCATGCTTAAAAGAGTTTTGTTCCCATCAAGCTCCAATAAAACAGAATGAAGAAATGTAAATCAAAGTCTCCAAGAACCAAGGAGTCTTCATTTTGCGTTTTACAAAATTCTGTCCAAAGAGAAGTGAATTCTCATCCCTTCAATCCTTCCCTGAGACCGACTCCCCAGGAAACTGACTCTGAGTTGGAGATTAACGTGTAGGGGGATTACTGGGCGTGCTCTTGGGATCAACAATGGCCAAAAAAGACGAGAGGAGGCAGGACCACGCAGAGGCAGAGACTGGGCTCTGACCCTGTCACGACAGAGGCCTCAGTCAGCCCATGGAGAGCCCCAGACAGCCCTTCAGAGCTGCCCAGGTTGGCTGTGCACCCCTCGGAAGCCCCCAGGGGGTACTCCCCTCCAGGTGTTAGATGTGGCTGCCCTGGCAAGAGGGCGTGGCCTGGGTGAGATGGCTGTCTCCACCCAAAGGCAGTTCTAAAGAGCGTTGCGGCCCCCCCATGGGACATCAGGGTCACAGGTTCTCTGGTCCTGAGGACAGGTCGAGGTGACAGATGACAGCCCGTCCCGCTTCAGCTTTCGTGGGCTGTGTACGCAGAGGGAAAATGTTTCGATCTTGATGTAACTCGAAGAAGACAGGTCTTTGCGTCTTTTAACTCCTCCCTATCACAAACGGCACCGCAGGGGGGTTATGGGTGAAATCTTGCACCCGTGCAGTGTAGGATACGCCTCTTACTCCAGCATGGAAGACCTTGTTCCTTCTGGTGTTCTTGTTCCTTGTCTTAAAAGCCAAGATCCCCCTGGAAAGATGATGTTCGTTCTTTCCATGCTGTACGTATACGAACGCAGGCATGCCAAATGGGAAAACAAGGCACATGTGTGAGATCTAAGAGTGAACAGGGAAAAAAGGTAGAGGATCTGTTCTTACTTTTCCGCTTCTAGTGCTGGAACCACAGCAGATGCACAGCACAAAAATGCTAACTCAGAAGAAAAATGGCCTGGAGCCGCCCCCGGCTTCAAGTACGGAACCTCAAAGTGGACCTTTAGAAAAACTCCTTGACTCATTCGTAATGAGAGCCAAAAATGTTCTTCTCAGCAGGAGAAATATGAGAATGGAGACAAAGAAGACACAGAGGAATGAAATCCAGAGGCTTCCAAATCCCACTGGAATGTCCCAATTATCAGACAAAATTCGTTCCCGTCATGGGCCTCATGAATATTTTTCATTGACCTTTTCATCATGATAGATTTTTAAAAATCCACCCCAAAATTTGAAATGTCAACAAACCATCTGATGTCTTTTTATGCATCTTCTGACTTTGAATGAGTCAACCCGGGCTCGTTTTTCACTCGCTCAGGAATCTTGTCAACCTGTTCTAGGGTCATTGGAACCCTCTGCCCCCAGGAGTCATCTCCACCCACGTAAAAATGAGACTAGACCATTGTTCACTAAAGCAGGACATTTTAAGAAAACTCAGGGCTAAATTCAGAGGACGGCAGGAACTCAGTGCAAATTGTCTTCACGCTTTTCTAAAGACGCTAGTTTGGAATCTGAGGCCGCAGCCGTCACTCAGTGCCTTAAAAACTAAAGGATGTCTCTTCAGCAGCAAAGCATTAATAAAGTCCCAGGCATAGTGTTGCTCATTTCCCACTTCTGACTCATGCACATTTTTAGAAATAATCTTCCTTAGACGTTGCTGCATGAGAAATGTGAAGAGCAAAGTTGTTTTGGCACAACTTCGCGGTTGTTTTGTTAAGTTCGGAGCCATGTTTGGTTTCACACTTTTGATATTGTGCATTCTGGATGGTATATTTGCTCACATAACATTCCCATATACATGAGCCATAGACCTGCTACGACAGCTCCCATGATCGAAAAAGTCTCCATACAGCGACTCGTAGACAATTGTTGATAGTAATCTATTACTTTTCACCTGGAAAAGACTTAATATCACGCAAGTAAAATCAATTTCCTATAATACGTATTGTAATACCCTTTCTTTGAGAGCTTGTCATCGTAGTTATGCATAAGGAAAAGCCGTGAGAAGTAAATGTTTACATACAGTTTGTTGCACTTCTGAAAATGAAAAGGGAAAATGGATGTATAAATATCAGTGATGTTAGAACGTAAGTTCCCAGTAACAGCAAAAGAAAGAAAACGGTCTGTGTCAGTCCAGCTCAAGATGATCCATTTCTGGGAAACAGTTCCAAACCTCTCGGCCTACCATGATTTCTCCCAGTTCTGAAGTTCAATGGAAACTCCATGTAGATTCACTAGTCTGGACCCTTAACTGTACCCTGCCTTGTGTTTTTGAGCATGGACTTTGAGGTCACCCAGAGATAGGCTTGAATCTCATCTTGGTCTTCATGAACAAAATGGACATCAATCAGACCTTCCTCAAAGGATTGTTGTAAGGATTCATGAGCTAATGTATGTGAGGCATTAATCACAGAGCCAGGCACGTGTTTAGAGGTCTAAAACCTATAGCTATTATAGCGATTTGACAGTTATATGTGTTATATACATGATGAGGTATTTAGATGTGGAATGTCAAGATGTCTGCAACCTACTTTCAAACATTTCAGGGAAAAATGCATATCAAGAGAGACAGCATAAAATGTTCACAACTGGTGAAATTAAATGAAGAGTGTATAGATGCTCATTGTACATTTTTATCCAGATTTCCAGAGATTTACATTTTTTCAAATAAAAAGATGAGAAAACGTAAATCAGATCGTACCATTTCTTGCTTAAACACTAAAAACAACTTACTTATGAACATTCACATTTTCTGTCCTATTTTGACCATTTAAACACATGGACACACTACACTTCTTGGTGCACATAAAAGCTCGTTGTCACAGTTTTGTCACAGATGGATGACTCCCCAGTAAGCATTTTCATTTTATTCAAAATTTTCCACCCTTGTGTTCCTAGCTCTCCAATCTTTGACTCGATCTTCCAGCTCTTAAAGATCTACTTCTGACCTGTCTTTTGTTTTGATAATCTGCTTAGCTTTTCTTTCTCACTTACTATTTCATATTATGTTGATTCCTTGATTTCTTTTAACTTAAAAACACAGCTAATTAATGCATATTTGTAGTAAAATATAATGTTCAGGCTATGCAGAAGTGGAGAGAGAAAATAAGTAAAATTCAATTTCCTTTTCACTCCATAGTCCCACTTCTCAAAATAACCACTTTTAATCATTGAATATATGTCCTCTCAGATAGTTTTCTATCCACTCTCAAAGGTATACGTGCATTTCTATTTTTTAAAAAAAGTTTTAATTGTATTACACTATATGTTTTTCTTACCTTATTACATTGGCTTGAACCTCTACAACACTGTAAGTTATCAAATATCTTTACATTATTCTCGATCCTCCCCTTTTAAAATCATATTCTCAGATTTAAATTATACTTCCTTTGATAGTCTTTGCCAAAATAAGCTTTCATTAATAGGGCTACCCTAACTTTTCAATAGGTAAGAGAAATCAACCAACTAGACTTTAAATGTCCTTAAATGCAGAAATATCTTTTATACTTTGTATCTCCCTTTTGACTTAGCCATGCATATTTGCAGTTGGTACTTGTGGAGTGAAAGGATCAAATAAAAAGTACTTTTTTCCAGAAGCAGATCAGTTTTACTACAGATTAATTTTGGAGTACTAGAAACTCATTGCAACCATTCTGCAAGTGTTGCTGTTGGAGGATGACCATTAAAATCGAATGGCAGCCAGGCATGGTGGCTCAGCCTGTAATCCTAGCACTTTGGGAGGCCAAGATGAGGGGATTGCCTGTGCTCAGGGGTTTGAGACCAGCCTGGACAGCTTGGTGAGACCTCGTCTCTACAATAAATTGCAAAAATTAGCCAGGCATGGTGGTGCATACCTGTGGTTCCAACTACTTGGAAGGCTGAGGTAGAAGGATCACCTGAGCCCAGCAGGTCGAGGCTGCGGTGACTATGAGTGTGCCACTGCACTCCAGCCTGGGTGACAGAGTGAGACTCCAAGTCAAAAAAAAAAAGATTGAATGCCTTCTGCACAAATATATCTCAAGCAGAGTTTGTAATTTTAGGGCTGCTGTGACTAGCAATTAGACAATCGCATACAATAATTTGCTGACATAAAGGTGCCAAATGAAAAGCTCACAAGACTTGCTCATTAAGTTTTTGTTGATGTTGTTGTTGTTATTGTGTTTGTTTGTTTGTGAAATCTAATAAAACCTACCATGAACTCCTCATTTCTGAGGCTTGAATTGAGGACCGAGGAATACTGGCAGACTGATGAAACTGGGACATCTTTAGAGTAGACCAGAATGCGTCCATGACAACATGGACAACTTACAAAGTTAGAAGCAGAGTGGGTTGACCACATGAGCATAATATTTAATCTGTCAAACAATGGAAGTATGATCTTCCTCAAGAGGAAACTGAACACACAGTCATTAAATCTCCTTTTATTTACCAGAGGGAGGATGACTGGATGGAGCCATTGAGCTGTTTTCCCCTTTAATCCATCAGCTCCCAAACACCTCAACAGATGAGCTCTTACCACCTCATGACAGGCCTCTAATTTTCATCAAATTGAATTTTAATCTGGCCTCTGAGTTAGGAGTACATACAGTTATACAGTGGAAGGCTAGACTTCATATATTAACCCATCAC
This sequence comes from Carlito syrichta, assembly GCF_000164805.1. Classification (NCBI taxonomy): domain Eukaryota; kingdom Metazoa; phylum Chordata; class Mammalia; order Primates; family Tarsiidae; genus Carlito; species Carlito syrichta. The sequence goes on from NW_007248530.1 coordinate 25,247, forward strand.
CTTATTAAAAACTACTTGTTAGGGTCAAAGCTAGATCATAAAGAATATTCCTCAGCCAATGACTCTAATTACTCGACTGGTTGATCAATTTATTCATCAAAAAATGCCTAATGCCTACTAGGCACCAAGTCCTAGTGCTACTGGTGGCAATAAAAAGATAAGGAGACTCGAGTCCTTACCATCAAGAGCTTCATAAGCTCCACCTTTCCTCATGAGAACTTAAGAAATTATATTTTAATCAGTTCATCTCATTTATTTCCATAGCAATTGTCACAATTAAAAGGTGACAAGATTTACGTCTGCTAAAATCCGCTTAATTTTGCCATGGCGATGCAAGTCAGCCTTTCCCAAAGGGCTTCTATTGTATGTCAACCGTTTCCCTGTTCTCCCAAAGGATAAATACTAAAAATCATTAAGACAAGTGCCCTTAAGATATAACTAACTAACCAGTAATCTCTAACTAACCAATAACTAACCGGTAACCTCTTAGCCAATGATAGTACCCACCATTCAGCGATTTATGTGATGCTTAATGAAAAAATTAACGTTTCCAGTAAAGTACAGATCTCAGGTTACTATGAGTGATGGCTACCTTGTGAGAGAGAGATCTATTCCAAGTAAATTGATGGTTGCTTGCGGCAGACTTCAGATGCAGTCAAGGACCTGCGTATACATCATCACCACAGTCTTCCTCAAAAATATTTTCATGCTGAGAACCGACCAAGACATCAAAAAAGTTGGAAGTCATTGAGCTCAAGAAAACTCAGATTTCCATATAATCTCTTCATGGAGTTCTTCTGGAACAAAACTCACACAGCAGTTTCACCGGCTTATTAACTACATATTTTCAGTTGCCCAGTAAATCTAGCACTCATCGACAAAGCTGAGTTTTTTCAAAGCCAAAATGGCCCTAGGATGTAATCAGGAGGGCGTAACAGGAGCTAGGCGGTATTTAATCAACTTGTGTCAAAATATGCCAACTTGTTTGTAAAATACTGCATCCAGTTCTAGCTAGAGGAAACGAAGTCCTATTTTTTTTTTCTTTACAGCATGCATTTTACAATGCAAATTGACACTTGCAGTGTGTAATTAGAAGGTTGTATAATTTTGTGGACTTAGGTAAGAACGTAAATCTCTACTTCTCTGGCATATCGATCTTCCTTACATTTTACAAAGAATATATTTCCATCACTTTTTTCCAGTGAACTTTAATTATGTTGTTCCATGATTAATTCTATGATGCCACAATAGCCACGGTCTCATAGCTGGTACACAAGTTGTAATTTTTAGTTTCTACTGTTATGACTTTCCTCTGTGATGTCTGCCAACAAGTCGAAAGGGGAAATGTATAAGGAAAAATGCCATGGAAGCCAACTGACCATTCCTTGTCACTCAGCTGGCAATTCTTCTGTAGCTGGCACTCATGAAGGGGAGAAGGTGCCCACGGGAGTCCAGATCCAAAGACTATAGCATCAGACTTTAAGGTTAAGCTCTCTATCATATTTACAAAAACAAGGAAGAGATGTTTTTCAAAAGTTAGATTCATGTATGGTTTTAAAAACCCACTCTATGATACAGTGCCTAAATACAATATTTTTTTGGCTTCAACTGGTTGAAAACCCTTCTGTCTCTCAAATACTCAAGACTCAGTTCTCTCAGCAAAACTCATTCTTTGTCTTCCCTCTGTTTCCCTGGCAAATTTCATATATATATATATGAAATTTATATATATAGAGACCTATATATATAAATATAGACCTATTAGTATATAATTGCATGTAATATATAAATATGTATAATATGTTAGGTATGTTATATTTTTATATAATAGCATGTATGCATATAATGGATATGCATCTATTTACATGATATGCATATACACACAATGACAGAGAGATATCAAGGAATTGGCTTATGCAGTTGTGAAGTTTGAAAATATGCAGGGGCCGGGCGTGGTGGCTCAAGCCTGTAATCCAGCACTTTGGGAGGTAGAGGCGAGAGGATTGCCTGAGCTTGGGATCCGAGACCAGCCTGAGCAACATGGCGAGACCTTGTCTCTACAATAAATCAAAAAATCAGCCGGGCATGGTGGCACATGCCTGTGGTTCAAACTGCTTGGAAGGCTTAGGTGGAAGGATCACCTGAGCCCAGCAGGTCGGCTGCGGTGGCCATGAGCATGCCACTGCATTCCAGCCTGGGGGACAGAGTGAGACTCCAACTCATAAAAAAAAGAAGAAAAAGAAAATTTTCAGGGCCAACCAACAGGTTGGATTTCTTCTTCTTCAGAGAAACCGCAGTCTTGCTCTTAAGATTAAAGCCCACCCAGACTGTCAAGAAAATTTCCTTCACTTAAAGTCAACTGATTGTATATCTATGAAATACCTCCAGGGCAACACTGGGATTGGGTGGGTGCTACCAGGTAAAAACAGCCTAGCCAAGCTGACACATAAAAGTAGCCATGACATCCAACAATTACTGAGATTTCACTCAAAGGTTGCCAGTGATATCCTGGCTGCCAAACCCAGAGCTGTCTTGTGGGATTCCATCCTCAGTTGCACTTGGAAGGAATCATTGGCCCTCAAAAGACAGTCACTCACCAGGTCAAGGGCCGCACCATCCCTAGGTATGCTCTTTCCAGGTTTTCATCTTAGCCCTTTCCAAGAAGCATTCTATTATCGAGAACAATTTTAACGCTATGTGGATTTTACGACAGGCTAATTATCTCAGAAGTGACAATGTGTGGATGAGATGTGTGTTAAGTCCTTATTAACCAGAGTCCCAGGGAGCTCAGAAATCGAGGCCCAAATCCTGCCTTTTGTAGATGAGGAAGTAACCAGCCAGAACACTTCACTTCCCCATCAATGATGATAATAGAGTCTTCAGTAAAATATAAAACCTTCAAATACTATCATTAAAATGAATGGTATCTTACAAATAAGGAAAGGAAGAAGAAAGACTGACAAAACAGAAGAAAAAGAATGTTCTAGACAAAGACCTTGACCTGTTAATCACCCATTATTGTGTCTCAATTCAAACCCAAGTCATTTGGCAAATGGCACAGTGATGACTGGATGTCCACATAAAAAAGAATTAAGTTGGATCCTTACTTCATAGCATATGTAAAAATGCACCTAAAACAGAACAAAGACCTAAATATAAGAGCAAAACTATACAATGATTAGAATAACACATAGATGTGCACCGGGCCTGAATCCCAGCACTTTGGGAGACTAAGGCAAGTGGATTGCCTGTGCCCATGGGATCGAGACCAGCCCAGGCAACTTGGCAAGACCTTGTCTCTGCAATAAAAATAAAAAATTAGGCGGGCGTGGTAGCGTGCCTATAGTTCCGGCTACTTGGAAGGCTGAGGTGGATGGATCACTGGAGCTCAGCGGGTCGACTCTGGGGTGATGGAGTGACTGTGAGTGTGTTACTGCGCTCCAGCCTGGGCAGCAGAGTGAGACTCTGACACACACACAAAAAAGAATAACACATAGATGTAAGTCTTTGTGACCTTGGGTTACATAATGTTTTCAAAAGTACAAGTGACAGTGGAAAATACAGGTAAATGGAACTTTAGCAAATTAACAAATGTTTGTGCTTTAAAGACATTATCCAGAAAGTGAAAAGATAATCCAGGGACTGAGATAAAATACTTCCAAATCATCCTGATCTTGTATCCAGAATATATAGAGAATTCTTACAACTCAAAAATGGCAAGGCAACACAATTTAAGAACAGGGAAAAGAATTGAATATAACTTTTTCCAAGGAAGACATACAAAATGTCAGTAAGCACATGAAAAGACATTCAACATTATTACTCACTGGGGAAATGCAAATCAAAATCACTTCACTCCCACCAGGATAACTAAAATTAAAAAGACAGTAACAAGTGTTAGTGAGGATGTGGAGAAATTGGAATCCTCATACACTGCTGATGGCCTGTTAAATGGTACAGGTGTTTTGGAAAGCAGCTGTACAGTTTCTCAAAATGTTAAAGGCAGAGTTACCATACGACCCAGAATTCACTTCTAGGTATTAACCCTAGAAAATTGAAAATACATGTCCACACAAAATTGTATATATAAGTGTTCATGGCAGCATTATTCATAACAGTCAAAAAGTGGAAGCAGCCCACGTGTCCAACCAACCAATGAATGAACACAATGTAGTATATCCATATGATGAAATATTATTCAGGGCATAAAAAAGAATGAAGTACTGATACGTGCTATAACAGGTATAAGGCTTGGAAACACTGTGCTAAGTGAAAGAAGCCAGTCACAAAGAGTCGTGGGTTATATGACTCCAGCTATATGAAAGTCTAGAATAGAAAAATCAGCAGAGGTAGGAGTAGATTGGTGGCTTCGGGGCGTGGAGAAAGGAGTAGGGAGTGATTGCTAGTGGGGATGGACTTCGTTTTGGGGTGATGAAAAGGTTCTGAAATTAGATAGTGTTGATTTTTTTTTTTTTTGAGTTGGAGTCTCACTCTATCGCCCAGACTGGAGTGCAG